>NC_053024.1:116520477-116707055 GCF_003073215.2 Triticum urartu
GGTCATCCAGGTTCCGCTATTGGTTATTGACCAGAAAGATGTCTCAATCATGTCTACATAGTTCTCGAACTCATAGGGTCCGCATGCTTAACGTTCGTTGACGATGTAGTATTATAGGAGTTATGTATGTTGGTGACCGAATGTTGTTCGGAGTACCAGATGAGATCACGAACATGACGAGGAACTCCGGAATGGTCCAAATATACAGATTGATATATGGGATAATAGTGTTTGGTCTCCGGAAGGGTTCTGGAATTCACCGGAAGGGGTTCCGGATGTTTCCCGAAATGTTTGGGTACGAGAACACTTTATTTGGGCCAAAGGGGAAAGCCCACAAGGTTTTTGGAAAACGCAAAAGGAAGTTTTGCGGAGTCCAAGGTCCAGACGCCAGGGTCCCTGGTGTCTGGGTCCAGACACCGGGAACCCTGGCGTCTGGTCCTGGAGTTCGAGAAGGACTCTTGCCTTTCGGGTGAAACCGACTTTGTGTAGGCTTTAACTCCAAGTTTCGACCCCAGGGCTCAACATATAAAAAGAGGGGTAGTAGCACCCAAGACACATCAAGAAACACCAAGCTGTGTGCCGGCAACCCCGTCCCCTCTAGTTTATCCTTCGTCATAGTTTTCGTAGTGCTTAGGCGAAGCCCTGCGGAGATTGTTCTTCACCAACACCGTCACCACGCCGTCGTGCTGCCGGAACTCATCTACTACCTCACCCCTCTTGCTGGATCAAGAAGCGCGAGGATGTCATCGAGCTGAACATGTGCTGAACGCGGAGGTGCCGTACGTTCGGTACTTGATCGGGACGGATCGTGAAGGTGTACGACTACATCAACCGCGTTGATAAATGCTTCCGCTTTCGGTCTATGAGGGTACGTAGACACACTCTCTCCTCTCGTTGCTATGCATCTCCTACATTGATCTTGCGTGATCATAGATTTTTTTTTGAAATACTGCGTTCCCCAACAGTGGCATCAGAGCCAGGTCTATGCGTAGATGTTATATGCACGAGTAGAACACAAAGGAGTTGTGGGCATGGGTATATACATATTGCTTGCCGTCACTAGTTGTTTCTTGATTCGGAGGTATTGTTGGATGAAGCGGCCCGGACCGACATTACATGACCGTGTTCATGAGACTGGTTCTACTGACGTGCTTTGCACACAGGTGGCTGGCGGGTGTCAGTTTCTCCAACTTTAGTTGAATCGGATTCAATGATCATGGTTCTTTTTGAAGATCAAAAAGCAATCACTATACCGCGTTGTGGTTTTTGATGCGTAGGTAAGAACGGTTCTTGCTAAGCCCGTAGCAGCCACATAAAACTTGCAACAACAAAGTAGAGGACGTCTAACTTGTTTTTGCAGGGTATGTTGTGATGTGATATGGTCTAGACGTGATTATATAAATTGTTGTATGAGATGATCATGTTTTGTAACACGGTTATCGGCAATTGGCAGGAGCCATATGGTTGTCGCTTTATTGTATGAAATGCAATCGCCATGTAATTGCTGTACTTTATCACTAAGTGGTAGCGATAGTCGTGGAAGTAATAGTTGGCGAGATGACAATGATGCTACGATGGAGATCAAGGTGTCAGGCCGGTGACGATGGTGATCATGACAGTGCTTTGGAGATGGAGATCAAAGGCACAATATGATGATGGCCATATCATATCACTTATATTGATTGCATGTGATGTTTATCCTTTATGCATCTTATTTTGCTTAGTATGGCGGTAGCATTATAAGATGATCTCTCACTAAATTTCAAGGTATAAGTGTTCTCCTTGAGTATGCACCATTGCTACAGTTCATCGTGCCGAGACACCACGTGATGATCGGGTGTGATAAGCTCTATGTTCACATACAACGGGTGCAAGCCAGTTTTGCACACGCAGAATACTCGGGTTAAATTGACGAGCCTAGCACATGTAGATGTGGCCTAGGAACACTGAGACCGAAAGGTCGAGCGTGAATCATATAGTAGATATTGAAGGAAATATGCCCTAGAGGCAATAATAAAGTTATTATTTATTTCCTTATATCATGATAAATGTTTATTATTCATGCTAGAATTGTATTAACCGGAAACATAATACATGTGTGAATACATAGACAAACAGAGTGTCACTAGTATGCCTCTACTTGACTAGCTCGTTAATCAAAGATGGTTATGTTTCCTGACCATGGACAAAGAGTTGTTATTTGATTAGCGGGATCACATCATTAGGTGAATGATCTGATTGACATGACCCATTCCATTAGCTTAGCACCCGATCGTTTAGTATGTTGCTATTGCTTTCTTCATGACTTATACATGTTCATATGACTATGAGATTATGCAACTCCCGTTTGCCGGAGGAACACTTTGTGTGCTACCAAACGTCACAACGTAACTGGGTGATTATAAAGGTGCTCTACAGGTGTCTCCAAAGGTACATGTTGGGTTGGCGTATTTCGCGATTAGGATTTGTCACTCCGATTGTCGGAGAGGTATCTTTGGGCCCTCTCGGTAATGCACATCACATAAGCCTTGCAAGCATTGCAACTAATGAGTTAGTTGTGAGATGATGTATTACGGCACGAGTAAAGAGACTTGCCGGTAACGAGATTGAACTAGGTATTGAGATACCGACGATCGAATCTCGGGCAAGTAACATACCGATGACAAAGGGAACAAACGTATGTTGTTATGCGGTCTGACCGATAAAAGATCTTCGTAGAATATGTAGGAGCCAATATGAGCATCCAGGTTCCGCTATTGGTTATTGACCGGAGACGTGTCTCGGTCATGTCTACATTGTTCTCGAACCCGTAGGGTCCGCACGCTTAAGGTTTCGATGACAGTTATATTATGAGTTTATGCATTTTGATATATCGAAGTTTGTTCGGAGTCCCGGATGTGATCACGGACATGACGAGGAGTCTCGAAATGGTCGAGACATAAAGATTGATATATTGGAAGCCTATATTTGGATATCGGAAGTGTTCCGGGTGAAATCGGGATTTTACCGGAGTACCGGGAGGTTACCGGAACCCCCCGGGAGGTATATGGGCCTTAGTGGGCTTTAGTGGAAGAGAGGAGAGGTGGCCAGGGCGGGGCCACGCGCCCCTCCCCCCCTAGTCCGAATAGGACAAGGAGAGGGGGGCGGCGCCCCCCCTTCCTTCTCTCTCTCCTCTTTCCCCCTCCTGAATCCTATTCCAACTAGGAAAGGGGGGGAATCCTACTCCCGGTGGGAGTAGGACTCCTCCTGGCGCGCCCTCCTCCTGGCCGGCCGCACCCCCTCCTTGATCCTTTATATACGGGGGCAGGGGGCACCCCTAGACACACAAGTTGATCCACGTGATCATATTCTTAGCCATGTGCGGTGCCCCCTTCCACCATAGTCCTCGATAATATTGTAGCGATGCTTAGGCGAAGCCCTGCGACGGTAGTACATCAAGATCGTCACCACGCCGTCGTGCTGACAGAACTCTTCCCCGACACTTTGCTGGATCGGAGTCCGGGGATCGTCATCGAGCTGAACGTGTGCTAGAACTCGGAGGTGCCGTAGTTTCGGTGCTTGATCGGTCGGGCCGTGAAGACGTACGACTACATCAACCGCGTTGTGCTAACGCTTCCGCTGTCGGTCTACAAGGGTACATAGATCACACTCTCCCCTCTTGTTGCAATGCATCACCATGATCTTGCGTGTGCGTAGGAATTTTTTTGAAATTACTACGTTCCCCAACAGATATGATCAACATAGTGATGTTCACCATTGAATACTACTGCATCTCATGTGATGATCGGACATGGTTTAGTTGATATGGATCACGTGATCACTTAGATGATTAGAGGGATGTCTATCTAAGTGGCAGTTCTTAAGTAATATGATTAATTGAACTTTAATTTATCATGAACTTAGTACCTGATAGTATTTTGCATGTCTATGTTGTTGTAGATAAATGGCCTGTGCTATTGTTCCATGAATTTTAATGCGTTCCTAGAGAAAGCTAAGTTGAAAGATGATGGTAGCAACTACACGGACTGGGTACGTAACTTGAGGATTATCCTCATTGCTGCAAAGAAGAATTACGTCCTGGAAGCGCTGCTAGGTGCCAAACCCGCTGCAGGAGAAACTCCAGATGTTATGAACATCTGGTAGAGCAAAGCTGATGACTACTCGATAGTTTAGTGTGCCATGCTTTACGACTTAGAACCGGGACTTCAATGATATTTTGAACGTCATGGAGCATATGAGATGTTCCAGGAGTTGAAGTTAATATTTCAAGCAAATGCCCGGATTGAGAGATATGAAGTCTCCAATAAGTTCTACAGCTACAAAATGGAGGAGAATAGTTTTGTCAGTGAGCACATACTCAGAATGTCTGGGTACCACAATCACTTGACTCAGCTGGGAGTTAATCTTCTAGTTGATAGTGTCATTGACAAAGTTCTTCAATCACTGCCACCAAGCTACAAAAGCTTCATGATGAACTATAATATGCAAGGGATGGATAAGACAATTCCCGAGCTCTTCGCAATGCTAAAGGCTGCCGAGGTAGAAATCAAGAAAGAGCATCAAGTGTTGATGGTCAACAAGACCACCAGTTTCAAGAAGATGGGCAAAGGGAAGAAGGGGAACTTCAAGAAGAATGGCAAGCAAGTTGCTGCTCAAGTGAAGAAGCCCAAGTCTGGACCTAAGCCTGAGACTAAGTGCGTCTACTGCAAAGGGACTGGTCACTAGAAGCGGAACTGCCCCAAGTATTTGGCGGATAAGAAGGATGTCAAAGTGAAAGGTATATTTGATATACATGTTATTGATGTGTACCTTACTAATGCTCACAGTAGCGCCTGGGTATTTGATACTGGTTTTGTTCCTAATATTTGCAACTCAAAATAGGGGCTGCGGATTAAGCAAAGATTGGCTAAGGACGAGGTGACGATGCGGGTGGGAAATGGTTCCAAAGTCGATGTGATCGCCGTCGGCACGCTACCTCTACATCTACCTTCGGGATTAGTTTTAGACCTAAATAATTGTTATTTGGTGCCAACATTAAGCAGGAACATTATATCTGGATCTTGTTTGATGCGAGACGGTTATTCATTTAAATCAGAGAATAATGGTTGTTCTATTTATATGAGTAATATCTTTTATGGTCATGCACCCTTGATGAGTGGTCTATTTTTACTAAATCTTGATAGTAGTGATACACATATTCATAGTATTGAAGCCAAAAGATATAAGTTTAATAATGATAGTGCAACTTATTTGTGGCACTGCCGTTTAGGTCATATTGGTGTAAAACGCATGAAGAAACTCCATGCTGATGGGCTTTTGGAATCACTTGATGCTTGTGAACCATGCCTCATGGGCAAGATGACTAAGACTCCGTTCTCTGGAACAATGGAACGAGCAACAAACTTATTGGAAATAATACATACTGATGTATGCGGACCGATGAGTGTTGATGCTCGTGGCGGGTATCGTTATTTTCTGACCTTAACAGATGATTTGATCAGATATGGGTATGTCTACTTGATGAAACATAAGTCTGAAATATTTGAAAAGTTCAAAGAATTTCAGAGTGAAGTGGAAAATCATCGTAACAAGAGAAATTAAGTTTCTACGATCTGATCGTGGAGGTGAATATTTGAGTTATGAGTTTGGTCTTCATTTGAAACAATGCGGAATAGTTTCGCAACTCACGCCACCTGGAACACCACAGCGTAATGGTGTGTCTGAACATTGTAACTGCACTTTATTAGATATGGTGCGATCTATGATGTCTCTTACTGATTTACCGCTATCATTTTGGGGTTATGCTTTAGAGACGGCCACATTCACGTTAAATAGGGCACCATCGAAATCCGTTGATACGACACCTTATGAACTGTGGTTTGGCAAGAAACCCAAGTTGTCATTTCTTAAAGTTTGGGGCTGCGATGCTTATGTTAAAAAACTTCAACCTGATAAGCTCGAACCCAAATTGGAGAAATGTGTCTTCATAGGATACCCACATGAGACTGTTGGGTACACCTTCTATCACAGATCTGAAGGCAAGATATTCGTTGCTAAGAATGGATCCTTTCTAGAGAAGGAGTTTCTCTCAAAATAAGTGAGTGGGAGGAAAGTAGAACTTGATGAGGTAATTGTACTTGCTCCCTTATCGGAAAGTAGTTCATCACAGAAATCAGTTCCAGTGATTCCTACACGAATTAGTGAGGAAGCTAATGATGATGATCATGAAACTTCTGATCAAGTTACTATCGAACCTCGCAAGTCAACCAGAGTAAGATCCTCACCAGAGTGGTACGGTAATCCTATTTTGGAGGTCAGGTTACTTGACCATGACGAACCTACGAACTATTTGGAAGCGATGATGAGCCCAGATTCTGCAAAATGGCTTGAGACCATGAAATCTGAGATGGGGTCCATGTATGAGAACAAAGTGTGGACTTTGGTTGACTTGCCCGATGATCGGCAAGCCATAGAGAATAAATGGATCTTCAAGAAGAAGATTGACACTGGCAGTAATGTTACTGTCTACAAATCTCGACTTGTTGCGAAAGGTTTTCGACAAGTTCAAGGAGTTGACTACGATGAGACCTTCTCACTCGTAGCGATGCTTAAGTCTGTCCGAATCATGTTAGCAATTGCCACATTTTATGATTATGAAATTCGGCAAATGGATGTCAAAACTGCATTCCTTAATGGATATCTTAAAGAAGAGTTGTATATGATGCAACCAGAAGGTTTTGTTGATCCAAAAGGTGCTAACAAAGTGTGTAAGCTCCAGCGATCCATTTATGGAATGGTGCAAGCATCTCGGAGTTGGAATATACGCTTTGATAGTGTGATCAAAGCATATGGTTTTATACAGACTTATGGAGAAGCCTGTATTTACAAGAAAGTGAGTGGGAGCTCTGTAGCATTTCTGATATTATATGTGGATGACATATTGTTGATCGGAAATGATACTGAATTTCTGAATAGCATAAAAGGATACTTGAATAAGAATTTTTCAATGAAAGACCTCAGTGAAGCTGCTTATATATTGGGCATCAAGATGTATAGAGATATATCAAGACGCTTAATTGGACTTTCACAAAGCACATACCATGATAAAGTTTTGAAGAAGTTCAAAATGGATCAAGCAAAGAAAGGGTTCTTGCTTGTGTTACAAGGTGTGAAGTTGAGTCAGACTCAATGCCCGACCACTGCAGAAGATAGAGAGAAAATGTAAGTCATTCCCTATGCTTCGACCATAGGTTCTATCATGTATGCAATGCTGTGTACCGGACCTGATGTGTGCCTTACTATAAGTTTAGTAGGGAGGTACCAAAGTAATCCAAGAGTGGATCACTGGACAACGGTCAAGAACATCCTGAAATACCTGAAAAGGACTAAGGATATGTTTCTCGTTTATGGAGGTGACAAAGAGCTCGTCGTAAATGGTTACGTCAATGGAAGCTTTGACACTGATCCGGATGACTCTAAGTCACAAACCGGATACGTATTTTTATTGAATGGTGGAGTTGTCAGTTGGTGCAGTTCTAAGCAAAGCGTCGTGGCAGGATCTACGTGCGAAGCGGAATACATAGCTGCTTCGGAAGCAGCAAATGAAGGAGTCTGGATGAAGGAGTTCATATCCGATCTAGGTGTGATACCTACTGCATCGGGTCCAATGAAAATCTTTTGTGACAATACTAGTGCAATTGCCTTGACAAAGGAATCCAGATTTCACAAGAGAACCAAGCACATCAAGGGACGATCTTTTTGACAGAAAGACTGTAAGGGAACCCCCTACATCAAGAGACGCTTCAATTCCATCCGCGATCAACTCAAGGAGGGAGACATAGAGATTTGCAAGATACATACGGATCTGAATGTTGCAGACCCGTTGACTAAGCCTCTCTCATGAGCAAAACATGATCAACACCAAGACTCCATGGGTGTTAGAATCATTACAATGTAATCTAGATTATTTACTCTAGTGCAAGTGGGAGACTGAAGGAAATATGCCCTAGAGGCAATAATAAAGTTGTTATTTATATTTCCTTATATCATTATAAATGTTTATTATTCATGCTAGAATTTTATTAACCAGAAACTTAGTACATGTGTTAATACATAGACAAACAGAGTGTCACTAGTATGCCTCTACTTGACTAGCTCGTTAATCAAAGATGGTTAAGTTTCCTAGCCATAGACATGAGTTGTCATTTGATGAACGGGATCACATCATTAGAGAATGATGTGATTGACTTGACCCATCCGTTAGCTTAGCACTATGATCGTTTAGTTTATTGGTATTGCTTTCTTCATAACTTATACATGTTCCTATGACTATGAGATTATGCAACTCCCGAATACCGGAGGAACACTTAGTGTGCTATCAAACGTCACAATGTAACTGGGTGATTATAAAGATGCTCTACAGGTGTCTCCGATGGTGTTTGTTGAGTTGGCATAGATCGAGATTAGGATTTGTCACTCCGATAGTCGGAGAGGTATCTTTGGGCCCTCTCGGTAATGCACATCACTATAAGCCTTGCAAGCAATGTGACTAATAAGTTAGTTGCGGGATGTTGCATTACGGAACGAGTAAAGAGACTTGCCGGTAACAAGATTGAACTAGGTATGATGATACCGATGATCGAATCTCGGGCAAGTAACATACCGATGACAAAGGGAACAACGTATGTTGTTATGTGGTTCGACCGATAAAGATCTTCATAGAATATGTAGGAGCCAATATGGGCATCCAGGTTCCACTATTGGTTATTGACCGAAGATGAGTCTCAGTCATGTCTACATAGTTCTCGAACCCGTAGGGTCCGCACGCTTAACGTTCGTTGACGATATAGTATTATATGAGTTATGTATGTTGGTGACCGAATGTTGTTCGGAGTCCCGGAGAGATCACGGACATGATGAGGAACTCCGGAATGGTCCAGATATAAAGTTGATATATGGGATAATAGTGTTTGGTCTCCGGAAGGGTTCCGGATGTTTCCCAAAATGTTTGGGTACGAGAACACTTTATTTGGGCCAAAGGGGAAAGCCCACAAGGTTTTTGTAAAGCACAAAAGGAAGTTTTGCGGAGTCCAGGGGCCAGATGCCAGGGTCCCTGGCATCTGGGTCCAGACGCTGGGAACCCTGGCGTCTGGTCCTGGAGTCCGAGAAGGACTCTTGCCTTTCGGGTGAAACCGACTTTGTGTAGGCTTTTACTCCAAGTTTCGACCCCATGGCTCAACATATAAATAGAGGGGTAGGACTAGCACCCAAGACACATCAAGAAACACCAAGCCGTGTGCCGGCAACCCCGTCCCCTCTAGTTTATCCTCCGTCATAGTTTTCGTAGTGCTTAGGCGAAGCCTTGCGGAGATTGTTCTTCACCAACACCGTCACCACGCCGTCGTGCTGCCGGAACTCATCTACTACTTCACCCCTCTTTTTGGATCAAGAAGGCAAGGACGTCATCGAGCTGAACGTGTGCTGAACACGGAGGTGCCGTACGTTCGGTACTTGATTGGGATGGATCGTGAAGGTGTACGGCTACATCAACCGCGTTGATAAACGCTTCCGCTTTCGGTCTACGAGGGTACGTAGACACACTCTCCCCTCTCATTGCTATGCATCTCCTAGATATATCTTGCGTGATCGTAGGATTTTTTTGAAATATTGTGTTCCCCAACAGCTGCCACCCGCCCGTTGCTACCTCTTGAGCATGCATTGGTTTTATCTTGAAGAGGAAAGGGTGATGCAGCAAAGCAGCGTAAGTATTTCCCACAGTTTTTGAGAACCAATGTATCAATCTAGTAGAAGACCATGCGCAAGTCACCTCGTACCTACACAAACAAATAATAACCTCGCAACCAACGGGATAAAGGGGTTGTCAATCCCTTCACGGCCACTTGCAAGAGTGAGATCCGATAGAGATAATAATAATAAGATAAATATTTTTGGTATTTTTATGATGTAGATTGAAAGTAAAAATTGCAAAATAAACGGTGCCAGAAATAGCTAATTGACGGAAGATTAATATGATGGAAGATAGACCCGGGGGCCATAGGTTTCACTAGTGGCTTCTCTCAAGATAGCATAAGTATTATGGTGGGTGAACAAATTACTGTCGAGCAATTGATAGAATTGAGCATAGTTATGAGAATATCTAGGTATGATCATGTATATAGGCATCACATCCGTGACAAGTAGACCGACTCCTGCCTGCATCTACTACTATTACTCCACACATTGACCGCTATCCAGCATGCATCTAGAGTATTAAGTTCATAAGAATAGAGTAACGCTTTATGCAAGATGACATGATGTAGAGGGATAAACTCATGCAATATGATATAAACCCCATCTTTTTATCCTCGATGGCAACAATACAATACATGTCATTTCCCCTACTGTCACTGGGATCGAGCACCGCAAGATTGAACCCAAAGCTAAGCACTTCTCCCATTGCAAGAAAGATCAATCTAGTAGGCCAAACCAAACTGAAAATTCGAAGAGACTTGCAAAGATAACCAATCATACATAAAAGAATTCAGAGAAGATTCAAATATTGTTCATAGATAATCTTGATCATAAACCCACAATTCATCGGATCTCGACAAACACGCCGCAAAAGAAGATTACATTGAATAGATCTCCAAGAGAATCGAGGAGAACTTTGTATTGAGATCCAAAGAGAGAGAAGAAGCCATCTAGCTAAAATTATGGACCCAAAGGTCTGAGGTAAACTACTCACACATCATCGGAGAGGCTATGGTGTTGATGTAGAAGCCCTCCGTGATCGATGCCCCCTCTGGCGGAGTGATAACCCACAAGTATAGGAGATCGCAACAGTTTTCGAGGGTAGAGTATTCAACCCAAATTTATTGATTCGACACAAGGGGAGCCAAAGAATATTCTCAAGTATTAGCAGCTGAGTTGTCAATTCAACCACACCTGGAAAACTTAATATCAGCAGCAAAGTGTTTAGTAGCAAAGTAATATGATAGTAGTGGTAACGGTAACAAAAGGTAACAGTAGTAAAAGTAATGTTTTTGGTATTTTGTAGTGATGATAGCAATAGCAATGGAAAAGTAAATAAGCGGAGAACAATATATGGAAAGCTCGTAGGCAATGGATCGGTGATGGAGAATTATGCCGGATGCGGTTCATCATGTAACAGTCATAACCTAGGGTGACACGGAACTAGCTCCAGTTTATTGATATAATGTAGGCATGTATTCCGAACATAGTCATACGTGCTTATGGAAAAGAACTTGCATGCCATCTTTTGTCCTACCCTCCCGTGGCAGCGGGGTCCTTATGGAAACTAAGGGATATTAAGGCCTCCTTTTAATAGAGAACCGGAACAAAGCATTAACACATAGTGAATACATGAACTCCTCAAACTACGGTCATCACTGGTAAGTATCCCGATTATTGTCACTTCGGGGTTAACAGATCATAACACATAATAGGTGACTATAGACTTGCAAGATAGGATCAAGAACACTCATATATTGATGAAAACATAACAGGTTCAGATCTGAAATCATGACACTCGGGCCCTAGTGACAAGCATTAAGCATAGCAAAGTCATAGCAACATCAATCTCAGAACATAGTGGATACTAGGGATCAAACCCTAACAAAACTAACTCGATTACATGATAGATCCCATCCAACCCATCACCGTCCAGCAAGCCTACAATGGAATTACTCACGCACAACGGTGAGAATCATGAAATTGGTGATGGAGGATGGTTGATGATGACGATGGCGACGGATTCCCCTCTCCGGAGCCCTGAACGGACTCCAGATCAGCCCTCCCGAGAGGTTTTAGGGCTTGGAGGCGGCTCCGTATCGTAAAACGCAATGATTTCTTCTCCTTGATTTTTTTTCTCATCGAAACTCAATATATGGAGGTGGAGTTGGAGTCGGAGACGCAACAGGGGGCCCACGAGGTAGGGGGCGCGCCCCCACCCTCGTGGCAAGGTGGTGGCCCCCCGGCCTTCATCTTTGGCAGGTATTTTTCTTATTTTCTGAAAAGTGTCTCCGTGAAGTTTCAGGTCATTCCGAGAACGTTTGCTCCTGCACATAAATAACACCATGGTAATTCTGCTGAAAACAGCATCAGTCCGGGTTAGTTCCATTCAAATCATGCAAGTTAGAGTCCAAAACAAGGGCAAAAGTGTTTGGAAAAGTAGATACGTTGGAGACGTATCAACTCCCCCAAGCTTAAACCTTTGCTTGTCCTCAAGCAATTCAGTTGACAAACTGAAAGTGATAAAGAAAAACTTTTACAAACTCTGTTTGCTCTTGTTGTTTTAAATATGTAAAGCCAGCATTCAAGTTTTCAGGAAAGATTATAACTAACCACATTCACAATAACGCATAGGTCTCAAGTTTACTCATATCAATAGCATAATCAACTAGCGAGCCATAATAATAAAACTCGGATGACAACACTTTCTCAAAAAAATCACAATATGATATAACAGGATGGTATCTCGCTAGCCCTTTCTGAGACCGCAAAACATAAATGCAGAGCACCTTTAAAGACCAAGGACTGACTAGAAATTGTAATTCATGGTAAAAGAGATCTAGTCAAGTCATACTCAATGTAAACTAACAATAATGAATGCAAATGACAACAGTGCTCTCCAACTGGTTCTTTTTAATAAGAGGGTGATGACTCAGCATAAAAGTAAATAGATAGGCCCTTCGTAGAGGGAAGCAGGGATTTGTAGAGGTGCCAGAGCTCGGTTTTTGAAACAGAGGTGAATAATATTTTGAGCGGTATACTTTCATTGTCAACATAACAACCAAGAGATGGCGATATCTTCCATGCTACACACATTATAGGCGGTTCGCAAATAGAATGGTAAAGTTTATACTCCCCCTTCCACCACAAGCATCAATCCATGGCTTACTCGAAACAACGAGTGCCTCCAACTAACAAGAGTACCAGGGGGAGTTTTGTTTGCAATTATTTTGATTTAGTTTGCATAAAGCATGGGACTGGGCATCCCAGTGACTAGCCATTTATCTCGTGAGTGAGGAGCGGAGTCCACTCCTCTTTGAGAATAACCCGCCTAACATGGAAGATACAGACAACCCTAGTTGATACATGAGCTATTCGAGCATACAAAACATGATATTTATTTGAAGGTTTAGAGTTTGGCACATACAAATTTACTTGGAACGGCAGGTAGATACCGTATATAGGTACGTATAGTGGACTCATGTGGAATAACTTTGGGGTTTAAGGAGTTGGATGCACAAGCAGTATTCCCGCTTAGTACATGTGAAGGCTAGCAAAAGATTGGGAAGCGACCAGCTAGAGAGCGACAACAGTCATGAACATGCATTAAAATTAATCAACACTGAATGCAAGCATGAGTAGGATATAATCCACCATGAACATAAATATCGTGAAGGCTATGTTGATTTTGTTTCAACTACATGCATGAACATGTGCCAAGTCAAGTCACTTAAATCATTCAGAGGAGGATACCACTCTATCATACCACATCATAACCATTTTAATAGCATGTTGGCACGCAAGGTAAACCATTATAACTCATAGCTAATCAAGCATGGCACAAGAAACTATGATCTTTAGTTGTCATTGCAAACATGTTTATTCATAATAGGCTGAATCAGGAACGATGAACTAATCATATTTACAAAAGCAAAAGAGGTCGGGTTCATACCAGCTTTTCTCATCTCAGCCAGTCCATCATATATCATCATAATTGCTCTTCACTTGCACGACCGAACGATGTGAATAATAATAATAGTGCACGTGCATTGGACTAAGCTAGAATCTGCAGGCATTCAATAAACAGGAGAAGACAAGGCAACATGGGCTCTTTTGTCAAATCAACAATAATGCATATAAGAGCCACTTCAACATTTTAATTATGGTCTTCTCCTATCGACCCCTAAAGAAAAGAAAAGAAATAAAACTATTTACACGGGAAAGCTCCCAACAAGCAAAAGAAGAATAGGAAATATTTTTGGGTTTTCTTTTTAATTACTACTACAAGCATGGAAGGTAAATTAATTAAAAGCTACAACTAATTTTTTGGTTTTTCTTAAGGTTTATTAAACACACAAGAAGAAAGCATAAAAAAGGAAAATAAACTAGCATGGATGATACAATGAAATAGTATGAGCACTGACATCTAGCAATGAGTGTGTGAGCATAAATGTAATGTCGGTGAGAAAAACGTACTCCCCCAAGCTTAGGCTTTTGGCCTAAGTTGGTCTATGGCCACGGCTGGCCTGGCAGATATCCATAATAATAGTTGGGGTCGTACTGTGATGCAGAAGAGGAAGGCTCCGATTGCCACTGGTTGACAATCATCTCCAGATCCCACTGATAATTAGACTGTCGTGAAGGATCAAATTGTGGTTCCGGCTCTGGCTCCTCGGCTGGTGCAGGGTTCCGGTGGGCGTGGATAGCCGTCAACGGAACAAGGTACGTGCCTACAGTCAAATCAAATAAAGAAGGGGAAGGCAAGGTAATAGTCTTAGGATGATGTTTATTAAAGAACAATTGATATTTAAGCTCTCCTTCCCTATTCTTAACAATAAAATCATGTGCTACAATACTTTTATAATCTAGATAAACATGAGGTAGCACTTTTTCTTCCTTCTCAGCATGCCTAATAGGTATGTTAAAATGTGCAGCTAGGCGTGTAGCATAGATGCCTCCAAAGATGGGGCCCTTGGTACGGTTCAGACTTAACTGTTTGGCAATAATGCCGCCCATACTAAAAGAGTTATCACCGTATAGACTGTGGTGCAAAATAATAATATCAGGGATACTCAGGTTTCCACAGTTTCCGTGACCAATTAAGCAACGACTAGTAAATAATGCAAAGTAACGTAAAACATGAAAGTGTATGCTAGTGATTCATGCATCGAAAACCTTCCTTGTTTCCCCTACAGTGATAGTGTCAATAAATCCCTCCACATCATCACGATGTGGTTCTTCTGTGTTGCCCTCAAAAGGGACTAAACAAATCCGACAAAAATCATAAAGTGACATCTCCTTATGCTCATCATATAAATGAAACTCCACCATAGGTGGTGAGTTTCTAGAATGAAAATGAAAGTTTTGCACAAATGTATTTGTGAGCAAGAGATACTGACCGCATTGGTCGTGGAGGAAAGCGGTAAGGCCTGCAATCTGAGCCAATTCATGAAAATCTTCATAAATCCTGACTGCTCTTAAGAAATCCAAGGAAGGCCATTCACACGCCCGAACCTCCGCGGTGCGAGGCAGATTATACTTAGGCTTCAGTGCCTTTTCCTTCGAGCTTTGGCTCGATGAGCCCCTCAAAAGTCTCCTCATCATTTTCTAAAAAATTCTGAAATTTTTAGTAACTTCAAAATAAAATTAAACCAAACTCAATAATACTGATAGCAACTACTCCTACAAGTGCCTAGGGCCTATATCATGCATCAAAACTACTTTTGACCATATAAATTTGACATGCAAGCTCAAGAACAGGGTCACCTAAACAACACAAATTTGCAATGAATAAAGCACTAGAACAAAAACTAATTGGACCAATGGAGGAGTCACATACCAAGGAAAAATCTCTCCAAGCAGTTTTGTGAGAGGTGCTTTGAGCGAGGAGAACGAAAATGGCAGCAAAACGAGCTTGGACTCGGGTTTGAGCTGGATATTCGTGTTTGGAGGAGGAAGAAGGAGTGTATGGGTGAAAGGATAAGTGGAGGAGGGCCACCATGGGCCCACGAGGCAGGGGGGCGTGCCCTCCACCCTCGTGGGTAGGTGGTTGGCCCCCCTCGTGTGTTCTGAGTTTCATAGATCCTCAAATATTCTAGAAAAATCATATTTAATTTTCAGGGCATTTGGAGAACTTTTATTTTCGAGGTATTTTTATATTGCATGGATAATCAGATAATAGACAGAAAAATATTTATTTTTATTTTATTTAATATGAATAACAGAAAGTAAAAGTGGGGTACAGAAGGTTGTGCCTTCTAGTTTCATCTATCTCATGGTCATCAAAAGGAATCCACTAACAAGATTGATCAAGTCTTGTTAACGAACTCATTCCGAATAACATGAAAACGGAGAAATTTCGAAGAACACTATGTTACCTCAACGGGGATATGCACATCCCCAATAATAAGAATATCATATTTCTTCTTGACAGTAGGTGTAACGCCCCGAGACCGATGTGCCAGGTGTCGCCCAGTTTTTCGCTGTGGTTGCCTTGTCATTGCTTGCGTGTCATGCATCTCATATCATGTCATCATGTGCATTTCATTTGCATACATGTTCGTCTAATGCATCCGAGCATTTTCCCCGTTGTCCGTTTTACAATCCGGCGCTCCTATGTCACCCGGTGTCCCTTTCCACCTCTTTTCGTGTGCGTGTGTTAAACGTTTTCGGATTGGACCGAGACTTGTCATGCGGCCTTGGTTTACTACCGGTAGACCGCCTGTCAAGTTTCGTACCATTTGGACTTCGTTTGATACTCCAACGGTTAACCGAGGGACCGAAAAGGCCTCGTGTGTGTTGCAGCCCAACACCCTTTTCAAACTGGCCCAAAACTCACCTAAACCTCCTCCATCATCTCGGTCGTTCGATCACGATCGCGTGGCCGAAAACCGCACCTCATTTGGACTCTCCTAGCTCCCTCTACACATATATATATATAGGTAAAACTGTGTCTACCATAGCTTACCACAGAACTAGTTAAGTGTCCCTAAACTTTTAACGGTTCAAAAGTTATCAAAAAATATGAAATAAATATGGGAGCATCTCTCTAATGTAATAAGATGATCCAACGGAGGGATTGTCAAAATATGCATATATATATATATATATATATGTGTGATCCCCTCCAAAATTCGCGGAGCAAACCCTAACCTCCTTCTCCGCGCGCCGCCGGACATTTCTTCTCCGCCGACGGACATGTCCGCGCCGCCCGCCGCAGCCAACCACGGCGTGCCACATCAGCATCGCCGCCGCCACCCGCGGAGGGCGCCCGCGCCCGCGCCTGCCGCCTCTTCCTCCGCCGGAGCTGTGCCGCCGCCCGCGCCCGTGCCTGCCGCCTCTTCCTCCGCCGGAGCTGCGCCGCCGCCGCCGCTTGCCTCTTCCTCCGCCGGAGTTGCGCCGCTGCCACGCACGAGCTCGCCGGCCCCGCCATCGCCGGCCACCGTGTCCGCCGTCATCCACCTCAACCCCTAGGTCGCGCCGCCCCTGCCTCTTCTCCTTCCTCCTCTCTCCCTCTGACCCTGTCTCTCTCTCTCTCTCTCTCTCGCACAGGGTCGCCGGAGTTAGCCAGGCCACCGACGCCGGCCTCCTCGCCTTCTACCTTCGCTGGATCTGGGCCCCCCACGGCCGGATCTACCCGTTTCCGTCGATCCCTGCCGCGCCCGTCGCCGGAAACCGTCCCGCCGTGCTCGTCGGACTTCCTCGCCGGCGCTGAGCCACCGCCGTCGTCCTGCTCGGGGTCGTGCGCGGCCTCGCCCGCTCGTTCCACCGCGTGGGCCCCGCAAGCCGGCCCAGTCTCCAGGCCCAGCCCAAGCCTCCCGTCGGCATGCCTCGCCTCCTGTTCGTTTTGGGCCGAAGCCCATGGTGAGCCCCGCTGCTAAATCCCGCCCGAGCGACTCATAACTATATAACGCTTGCTGAAATACTGCTAAGTCCCCATATCTGCATATTTTCATGCCATATTCATCATGTCATAACTCCGCATCCGTAGCTCCGTTTTGGGCGTGTAGCATATCAAAATGTTCGTCTCGACGAGTACATCATTTCATCCCATTGCATAATTTTCATTTGAGCTCATCTTGATGCCCGAAATGCTGTTGGAAGAGGGCTATGTGATGAATTTGTCAGATCTATTTCAGCAAATGACATTTTGTCATTTTTGCCATGATTTATGTGTACGTGATATGATCCTGAGCTCTACATGTGTTTTGTAATATGCCATGCCATCTTTACAGGAGTGTATGCCATGTATTTTTGTGATATTTTTGGTGACTAGCACAAGCATGCAAAGTAGCCTAATCGTTAATGCTGATTTCAGGGACTTCGAATTTCACTAAGTCCTTGTTCTGTTTTTGTCGTTATGCCATATGATCATGTTGTTTCCTAGTGATCCGTGCCTTTTTTGAGGATGATCAGTAAGGATGTTTTGTTAACATTGTGGTGCTCTATCCATCCATGTCTTTGTTTGCAATTATGGAGCACCCTAGCTTGAGTCAATCGAGCTCTACTTTTGCTATAAAGTGAATCCTGGCAGATTGTTGACATGTTTAGCGATTTTGCCGAGGATGTTGCTATTGATCCGTGCATGATATGATGTTGTTCTTGCCATGTCTAGCTTATATGCCATGTCTTCTTCATGGGTGTATGCTTAGTTTGTCATGCCATGCTCTGTAGTGAGTGCATCGAGCTCGTAAACATGCCTACTCGTTAACTGTTTTGCATGCTCCAGTTTTTCACTAAGTTTGAATCTGTTTATGTTTTTGCCATGTTCACATGCTTGCAATTGTATTTTCTGATCCCTTTTGGCTCAAGGTCACTAAGGGACTTTTGTTAAGTGCTTTGAGTAGCTTCATGCCGTTCCTTGCTTTGCCATGATATGTTCCTGTAGCATGTAGTTTTCATGCTCTAAAGTGTGCTTCCTGATGATAAATTCCTGATTTGTTGTTAATTTCACCAAGTTTGAAACCTGTTATGTTTTGCACTTTTGCCATACTTGTTTGAACCTGTTAATGGATGAATTAGCCGTAGCTCAGTGTTCATCTTTTGTTAAGCTTCATGATTGGATCCCTGCCATGTATTTTGTTGCCATGTTTGAGTGTTGTAGCATATTTACCTTATTGCATTTAGATGGCTACTTGCTGTTTATCGCAGACCGGTGCCATATTTGTTTTGCTTGCCATTTCCAAACCGTGCATCCGATTCCGGTGATATTTATATCAATTTAAACCGAAATCACCTCACCTTTCCAGTGGCACTCTTGGATTTCCAAGTTGAGGCCAGGTTCAACCATTCCTTTCCAAATTATGCATATGCATCACATACCGCATCCCGCATATCATACCATGTTTGTGTGTGGTTTTTTTTACTATGTTGGGTGCTTCTTTCCGGTGTTGCTTCTTCGGGTTGGTTCCGGTAACGTCGCGTTTGTGAGGACCCGTTCTTCTACGTTCGTTTGTCTTCTTCATGGAATCGTTCTTCTTCCTTGCGGGATTTCAGGCAAGATGACCATACCCTCGAAATCACTTCTATCTTTGCTTGCTAGATGCTCGCTCTTTTGCTATGCCTATGCTACGATACCTACACTTGCTTATCATGCCTCTCATATCGTTAAACCAAGCCTCGAACCCACTTTGTCCTAGCAAACCGTTGTTTGGCTATGTTACCGCTTTGCTCAGCCCCTCTTATAGCGTTGTTAGTTCCAGGTGAAGATTAGAGCCTGTTCCATGTTCGGAACATGGTTATTTTGTTGGGATATCACAATATCTCTTATTTAATTAATGCATCTATATACTTGGTAAAGGGTGGAAGGCTCGGCCTTATGCCTGGTGTTTTGTTCCACTCTTGCCACCCTAGTTTCCGTCATATCGGTGTTATGTTCTCGGATTTTGCGTTCCTTACGCGGTTGGGTTATAATGGGAACCCCTTGACAGTTCGCCTTGAATAAAACTCCTCCAGTAAGGCCCAACATTGGTTTTACCATTTGCCACGTAGCCTTTTCTTTCCCTTGGGTCGGCCGGCTCAAGGGTCATCTTATTTTAACCCCCCGGGCCAGTGCTTCTCTTAGTGTTGGTCCAACTGAGCGATGTCCGAGGCTACCAGGGGCAACTCTGGGCTGGCTTACCCGACGTCTGGCTCATCCGGTGTGCCCTGAGAACGAGATATGTGCAGCTCCTATCGGGATTTGTCGGCACATCTGGGTGGCTTTGCTGGTCTTGTTTTACCATTGTCGAAATGTCTTGTAACCGGGATTCTGAGCCTGATCGGGTCTTCCCACTAGAAGGAATATCCTTTGTTGACCGTGAGAGCTTGTGATGGGCTGAGTTGGGACACCCCTGCAGGGATTTGAACTTTCGAAAGCCGTGCCCGCGGTTATGGGCAGATGGGAATTTGTTAATGTCCAGTTGTAGAAAACCTGAAGTTAACCTTAATTAAAATGCATCAACCGCGTGTGTAACCGTGATGGTCTCTTCTCAGCGGAGTCCGGGAAGTGAACACGGTGTTGGAGTTATGCTTGACGTAGGTTGTTCTAGGATCACTTCTTGATCATAGTTCTTCGACCATGCTTTTGCCTTCTCTTCTCGCTCTCATTTGCGTATGTTAGCCACCAAATATGCTAGTCGCTTGCTGCAGCTCCACCTCATACCTTTTGCCCTACCTATAAGCTTAAATAGTCTTGACCGCGAGGGTGCGAGATTGCTGAGTCCCCGTGGCTCACAGATACTTCCAAAACCAGCTTGCAGGTGCCGTTGAACCATGCAGATGACGCAACCAAGCTCAAGGAGGAGCTCGATGAAGATCTTGTCCTTTGTGTTGTTTCATTCTAGTTGATCAGTAGTGGAGCCCAGTTGGGGTCGATCGGGGATCTGTGTAGCATTTGGGGTAGTCTTCTTTTATTTTGGTTCCGTAGTCGGACCTTGATTGTATCTGGATGATGTAATGCTTTATTCATGTAATTGTGTGAAGTGGCGAGTGTAAGCCAACTATGTATCTCTTTTCCTTATGTATTACATGGGTTGTGTGAAGATTACCTCACTTGCGACATTGCTTTCAATGCGGTTATGCCTCTAAGTCGTGCTTCGACATGTGGGAGATATAGCCGCATCGAGGGCGTTACAAGTAAGAGGAAATTCAAAACTTCCAAATATAATCGATGGAATTTTTCCAATAGAGTTGATACTATGAACTTGAGGTTGTTTCCTCAGAAAGTGTACCGTGTGATCATTACCATTAACATGAAAAGTGACATTGCCTTTAGTGCAATCAATAACAGCCCCTACAGTATTCAAAAAGGATCTTCCAAGAATAATAGACATACTATCGTCCTCGGGAATATCAAGAATAACAAAGTCCGTTAAAATAGTAACGTTTGCAACTACAACAGGCACATCCTCACAAATACCGACAGGTATAGTAGTTGATTTATCAGCCATTTGCAAAGATATTTCAGTAGGTGTCAACTTATTCAAATCAAGTCTACGATATAAAGAGAGAGGCATAACACTAACACCGGCCCCATGATCGCATAAAGCAGTTTTAACATAGTTTCTTTTAATGGAGCATGGTATAGTGGGTACTCCTGGATCTCCAAGTTTCTTTGGTATTCCACCCTTAAAAGTATAATTAGCAAGCATGGTGGAAATTCCAGCTTCCGGTATCTTTCTTTTATTTGTAATAATATCTTTCATGTACTTAGCATAAGGATTGGTTTTGAGCATATCAGTTAATCGCATATGCAAAAAGATAGGTCTAATCATTTCAGCAAAGCGCTCAAAATCCTCATCATCCTTTTTCTTGGATGGTTTGGGAGGAAAAGGCATGGGTTTCTGAACCCAAGGCTCTCTTTCTTTACCATGTTTCTTACCAACAAAGTCTTTCTTATCATAACATTGATTCTTTGATTGTGGGTTATAAAGATCAACAACAGGTTCTATGTCATTATCATTACTAGGTTGAGTATCATCATGAACATTATCATTAGCATTATCACTAGTTTCAGGTTCATTACCAGGTTGTGTTTCAGCATCAGAAATAGAAATATCATTTGGATTCTCAGGTGTTTCAACAATAGGATCACTAGAAGCATGCAAAGTCCTATCATTTTTATTTTTCTTCTTTTTAGAAGAACTAGGTGCATCTATATTATTTCTCTGAGAATCTTGCTCAATTCTCTTAGGGTGGCCTTCAGGATACAAAGGTTCCCGAGTCATTCTACCAGTTCTAGTAGCCACTCTAACAGCATAATCATTATTCTTATTATTCAATTCATTGAGAAAATCATTTTGAGCTTTAAGTACTTGTTCTACTTTAGTGGTAACCATAGAAGCATGTTTACTAATAAGTTTAAGTTCACTTTTGACATTATCCATATACTCACCCAAGTGTCCAAGCATATTTGAATTGTATTTTAATTGTCTATCAAAATAGGCATTAAAATCTTCTTACTTAGCCATAAATTTATCAAACTCATCTAAGCATGGGCTAGCAAACTTAGCAAATGGAATTACAACTTTATCATATCTATAGAGAGAATTTACCTTTACTACCCGTGTCGGGTTATCAAGACCATGAGTTTCTTCAATAGGTAAAGGATTTGGATTATATGTTTCTTCAACAGGCGGTAAATTAAGACCATGTATTTCTTCAATAGGAGGTAAATTCTTAACATCTTCAGCTTTAATACCTTTTTTTTCGTAGATTTCTTTGCCTCTTGCATATCTTCAGGACTGAGAAATAGAATACCCCTCTTCTTCGGAGTTGGTTTAGGAATAGGCTCAGGAATTGGCTCCGGAGGTGTCCAATTATTTTCATTTATCAACATATTATTCAATATAATTTCAGCTTCATCCGGTGTTCTTTCCCTGAAAACAGAACTAGCACAACTATCCAGGTAATCTCTGGAGGCATCGGTTAGTCCATTATAAAAGATATCAAGTATTTCATTTTTCTTAAGAGGATGATCAGGCAAAGCATTAAGTAATTGGAGAAGCCTCCCCAAGCTTGTGGGAGACTCTCTTCTTCAATTTGCACAAAATTATATATATCCCTTAAAGCAGCTTGTTTCTTATGAGTAGGGAAATATTTAGCAGAGAAGTAATAAATCATATCCTGGGGACTACGCACACAACCAAGATCAAGAGAATTAAACCATATCTTAGCATCACCCTTTAATGAGAATGGAAATATTTTAAGGATATAAAAGTAATGAGTTCTCTCATCTTTAGTGAACAGGGTAGCTATATCATTCAATTTAGTAAGATGTGCCACAACAGTTTCAGATTCATAACCATGAAAAGGATCAGATTCAACCAAAGTAATTATATCAGGATCAACAAAGAATTCATAATCCTTATCAGTAACAAAGATAGGTGAAGTAGCAAAAGCAGGGTCTGGTTTCATTCTAGCATTTAGAGATTGCTTACTCCATTTAGCTAATAATTTTTTAAGTTCAGTTCTATTTCTGCAAGCTAAAATAGCTAAAGAAGCATCTTGATCAAAAACATAACCCTTAGGGATGGCAAGTGGTTCTTCATCATCACTTTCATCAGTATCATCAGATTCAATATTTTCAATTTCTCTAGCCCTAGCAAGTTGTTCATCAAGAAAAGCACTAAGTGGCACAGTAGTATCAGGCATAGAGGTAGTTTCATCATAAGTATCATGCATAGCAGAAGTGGCATCATCAATAACATGCGACATATCAGAACGAATAGCAGAAGCAGGTGTAGGTGTCGCAAGCTTACTCAAAACAGAAGGTGAATCAAGTGTAGAGCTAGATGGCAGTTCCTTACCTCCCCTCGTAGTTGAGGGATAGATCTTGGTTTTTGGATCTCTCAATTTCTTCATAATGATAAGCAGATATATATCCCAAGTGACTCAAAGAATAGAGCTATGCTCCCCAGCAACGGCGCCAGAAAATAGTCTTGATAACCCACAAGTATAGGGGATCGCAACAGTTTTCGAGGGTAGAGTATTCAACCCAAATTTATTGATTCGACACAAGGGGAGCCAAATAATATTCTCAAGTATTAGCAGCTGAGTTGTCAATTCAACCACACCTGGAAACTTAATATCTGCAGCAAAGTGTTTAGTAGCAAAGTAATATGATAGTAGTGGTAACAGTAAGAAAAGGTAACAGTAGTAAAAGTAATGTTTTTGGTATTTTGTAGTGATGATAGCAATAGCAATGGAAAAGTAAATAAGCGGAGAACAATATATGGAAAGCTCGTAGGCAATGGATCGGTGATGGAGAATTATGCCAGATGCGGTTCATCATGTAACAGTCATAACCTAGGGTGACACAGAACTAGCTCCAGTTTATTGATATAATGTAGGCATGTATTCCGAACATAGTCATACGTGCTTATGGAAAAGAATTTGCATTACATCTTTTGTCCTACCCTCCCGTGGCAGCAGGGTCCTTATGGGAACTAAGGGATATTAAGGCCTCCTTTTAATAGAGAACCGGAACAAAGCATTAACACATAGTGAATACATGAACTCCTCAAACTACGGTCATCACCGGTAAGTATCCCGATTATTGTCACTTCGGGGTTAACGGATCATAACACATAATAGGTGACTATAGACTTGCAAGATAGGATCAAGAACACTCATATATTGATGAAAACATAATAGGTTCAGATCTGAAATCATGGCACTCGGGCCCTAGTGACAAGCATTAAGCATAGCAAAGTCATAGCAACATCAATCTCAGAACATAGTGGATACTAGGGATCAAACCCTAACAAAACTAACTCGATTACATGATAGATCCCATCCAACCCATCACCGTCCAGCAATCCTATGATGGAATTACTCACGCACGGCGGTGAGCATCATGAAATTGGTGATGGAGGATGGTTGATGATGACGATGGCGACGGATTCCCCTCTCCGGAGCCCCGAACGGACTCCAGATCAGCCCTCCCGAGAGGTTTTAGGGCTTGGCGGCGGCTCCGTATCATAAAATGCGATGATTTCTTCTCCTTGATTTTTTCTCATCGAAACTCAATATATGGAGGTGGAGTTGGAGTCGGAGACGCAATAGGGGGCCCATGAGGTAGGGGGGCGCGCCCCCACCCTCGTGGCAAGGTGGTGGCCCCCCTGGCCTTCATCTTTGGCAGGTATTTTTCTTATTTTCTGAAAGTGTCTCCGTGAAGTTTCAGGTCATTCCGAGAATGTTTGCTCCTGCACATAAATAACACCATGGTAATTCTGCTGAAAACAACGTCAGTCCGGGTTAGTTCCATTCAAATCATGCAAGTTAGAGTCCAAAACAAGGGCAAAAGTGTTTGGAAAAGTAGATACGTTGGAGACGTATCACGGAGCGTCAGAAAAGGCCCCACGATGGGATCTCACGGGTACAGAAGGTTGCGGCGGTGGAATTAGGTTTTCGTGGTGCTCTATGATGTTTTCAGGGTACGTAGGTATATATAGGAGGAAGAAGTAGGTCGGTGGAGCCACGAGGGGCCCACGAGGGTGGAGGGCGCGCCCAGGAGGTAGGCGCGCCCCTGCCTCGTGGCCTCCTCGTTGATTGCTTGACGTCCACTCCAAGTCCTCTGGATCACGTTTGTTCCAAAAATCACGCTCCCGAAGGTTTCATTCCGTTTGGACTCCGTTTGATATTCTTTTTCTGCGAAACACTGAAATAGGAAAAAATACAGCAATTTGGGTTGGGCCTCCGGTTAATAGGTTAGTCCCAAAAATAATATAAAAGTGTATAAATAAGCCCATTAAACATCCAAAACAGAATATATAATAGCATGGAACAATAAAAAATTATAGATATGTTGGAGACGTATCAAGCATCCCCAGGCTTAATTCCTGCTCTCCCACGAGTAGGTAAATGATAAAAACAGAATTTTTGATGTGGAATGCTTCCAACATATTTCTCAATGTAATTTTCTTTATTGTGGTAGAATGTTCAGATCCGAAAGATTCAAGATAGAAGTTTAATATTGACATAAAAATAATAATACTTCAAGCATACTAACTAAGCAATCATGTCTTCTCAAAATAACATGGCCAAAGAAAGTTCATACCTACAAAATCATATAGTTTGTTCATGCTCCATTTTCGTCACACAAGAATGCTCTCATCATGCACAACCCCGATGACAAGCCAAGCAATTGTTTCATACTGTAGTAATCTCAATTTTTTCAACTTTCACGCGATACATGAGCATGAGCCATGGATATAGCACTATGGGTGGAATAGAATATAATGAAGGGGGTTATGTGGAGAAGACAAAAAAGGAGAAAGTCTCACATTGACGCGGCTAATCAATGGGCTAGGGAGATGCACATCAATTGATGTCAATGCAAGGAGTAGGGATTGCCATGCAACGAATGCACCAGAGCTATAAATGTATGAAAGCTCAACAAAAGAAACTAAGTGGGTGTGCATCCAACTTGCTTGCTCAAGAAGACCTAGGGCACCTGAGGAGGCCCATTGTTGGAATATACAAGCCAAGTTCTATAATGAAAAATTCCCACTAGTATATGAAAATGACAAAACAAGAGACTCTCTATCATAAAGATCATGGTGCTACTTTGAAGCACAAGTGTGAAAAAAGGATAGTAGCATTGCCCCTTTTTATTTATATTTATATTTTTTGGGCCTTCTTTTTTTGACCTTTCTCTTTTTTTGGGACAATGCTCTATTAATGATGATCATCACACTTCTATTTATTTACAACTCAATGATTACAACTCGATACTAGAACAAGATATGACTCCATATGAATGCCTCTGGCGGTGTACCGGGATGTGCAACGACTCATGAGTGACATGTATGAAAGAATTATGAATGGTGGCTTTGCCACAAATACGATGTCAACTACATGATCATGCAAGGCAATATGACAATGATGATGCGTGTCATAATAAACGGAACGGTGGAAAGTTGCATGTCAATATATCTCGGAATGGCTATGGAAATGCCATAGTAGGTAGGTATGCTGGCTGTTTTGAGGAAGATATAAGGAGGTTTATGTGTGATAGAGCGTATCGTATCATGGGGTTTGGATGCACAGGTGAAGTTTGCACCAACTCTCAAGGTGAGAAAGGGCAATGCACGGTACCGAAGAGGCTAGCAATGATGGAAGTGTGAGAGTGCGAATAATCCATGGACTCAACATTAGTCATAAAGAACTCACATACTTATTGCAAAAATCTACAAGTCTTCAAAAATCAAGTATTACACGCATGCTCCTAGGGGGATAGATTGGTAGGAAAAGACCATCGCTCGTCCCCGACCGCCACTCATAAGGAAGACAATCAAATAACACCTCATGTTTCAAATTTGTTACACAACGTTTACCATACGTGCATGCTACGGGACTTGCAAACTTCAACACAAGTATATTTCTCAAATTCACAACTACTCAACTAGCATAACCTTAATATCACTATCTCCATATCTCAAAACAATCATCAAGTATCAAACTTCTCTTAGTATTTAATGCACTTATATGAAAGTTTTTTTATTATTCCTAAAAGCAAATTACCATGCTGTTCTAAAGGACTATCAAAATAATATAAGTGAAGCATGAGAGATCAATTTCTATAAAATGAAACCACCACCGTGCTCTAAAAGATATAAGTGAAGCACTAGAGCAAAAACTATATAGCTCAAAAGATATAAGTGAAGCACATAGAGTATTCTAATAAATTCCGATTCATCTGTGTCTCTCTCAAAAGGTGTGTACAGCAAGGATGATTGTGGTAAACTAAAAAGCAAAGACTCAAATCATACAAGACGCTCCAAGCAAAACACATATCATGTGGTGAATAAAAATATAGCTCCAAGTAAAGTTACCGATAGACGAAGATAAAAGAGGGGGTGCCTTCCGGGGCATCCCCAAGCTTAGGATTTTTGGTGTCCTTGGATTTTACCTTGGGGTGCCTTGGGCATCCCCAAGCTTAGGCTATTGCCACTCCTTGTTCCATAATCCATCAAATCTTTACCCAAAACTTGAAAACTTCACCACAAAACTTAGTAGAAAATCTCGTGAGCTCCGTTAGCGAAACAAAACAAAACACCACTTCAAGGTACTGTAATGAACTCATTCTTTATTTATATTGGTGTTAAACCTACTTTATTCCAACTTCTATATGGTTTATAAACTCCATTACTAGCCATAGATTCATCAAAATAAGCAAACAACACACGAAAAACAGAATCTGTCAAAAACAGAACAGTCTGTAGTAATCTGTACCTAACGCAAACTTCTGGAACCCCAAAAATTATAAAATAAATTGCTGGACGTGAGGAATGTATCTATTAATCATCTGCAAAAAGAATGAACTAAATAGCACTCCCCAATAAAAAATGGCAGCAATTCTCGCGAGCGCTAAAGTTTCTGTTTTTTACAGCAAGATTGAAAAGACTTTCCCCAAGTCTTTCCAACGGTTCTACTTGGCACAAACACTAATTAAACACAAAAAACACAACCCAAACAAAGGCTAGATAAATTATTTATTAAATAACAGCAAGGAAGAATATTGGGTTGTCTCCCAACAAGCGCTTTTCTTTAAAGCCTTTTAGCTAGGCAAAGTATTTCAACGATGCTCACATGAAAGACAAGAATTGAAGCACAAAGATAGCATCATAAAACACGTGACAAACATGAGATCGTTGCTACTGTACCCATACTTGATATGTCTTGACTTGAGCGTAAGCCTCCTCGGAAACGGCGCCAGAAATCCTTCTTGCTACCTCTTGAGAGCATGAGTTGGTTTTCCCTTGAAGAGGAAAGGGTGATGCAGCAAAGCAGTGTAAGTATTTCCCTCAGTTTTTGAGAACCAAGGTTCAATCCAGTAGGAGACCGCGCGCAAGTCACCTCGTACCTGCACAATCAAATAAGAACCTCGCAACCAACGTGATAAAGGGGTTGTCAATCCCTTCACGGCCACTTGCAAGAGTGAGATCTGATAGAGATAATAATAATAAGATAAATATTTTTGGTATTTTTATGATGTAGATTGAAAGTAAAGATTGCAAAATAAACGGTGCTAGAAATAGCTAATTGACAGAAGATTAATATGGTGGAAGATAGACCCGGGGGCCATAGGTTTCACTAGTGGCTTCTCTCAAGATAGCATAAGTATTACGGTGGGTGAACAAATTACTGTCGAGCAATTGATAGAATTGAGCATAGTTATGAGAATATCTACATATGATCATGTATATATGCATCATGTCCGTGACAAATAGACCCATTCCTGCCTGCATCTACTACTATTACTCCACACATCGACCGCTATCCAGCATGCATCTAGAGTATTAAGTTCATAAGAACGGAGTAACGCTTTAAGCAAGATGACATGATGTAGAGGGATAAACTCATGCAATATGATATAAACCCCATCTTTTTATGCTCGATGGCAACAATACAACGCGTGTCGTTTCCCCTACTGTCACTGGGATCGAGCATCGCAAGATTGAACCCAAAGCTAAGCACTTCTCCCATTGCAAGAAAGATCAATCTAGTAGCCCAAACCAAACTGAAAATTCGAAGAGACTTGCAAAGATAACCAATCATACATAAAAGAATTCAGAGAAGATTCAAATATTGTTCATAGATAATCTTGATCATAAACCCACAATTCATCGGATCTCGACAAACACGCCGCAAAAGAAGATTACATTGAATAGATCTCCAAGAGAATCGAGGAGAACTTTGTATTGAGATCCAAAGAGAGAGAAGAAGCCATCTAGCTAAAATTATGGACCCAAAGGTCTGAGGTAAACTACTCACACATCATCGGATAGGCTATGGTGTTGATGTAGAAGCCCTCCGTGATCGATGCCCCCTCCGACGGAGCGCCAGAAAAGGCCCCAAGATGGGATCTCACGGGTACAGAAGGTTGCGGCGGTGGAATTAGGTTTTTGTGGTGCTCTCTGATGTTTTCAGGGTACGTAGGTATATATAGGAGGAAGAAGTAGGTCGGTGGAGCCACGAGGGGCCCATGAGGGTGAAGGGCGCGCCCAGGGGGGTAGGCGCGCCCCTGCCTCATGGCCTCCTTGTTGATTGCTTGACGTCCACTCCAAGTCCTCTGGATCACGTTTGTTCCAAAAATCATGCTCCCGAAGGTTTCATTCCGTTTGGACTCCGTTTGATATTCTTGTTCTGCGAAACACTAAAATAGGCAAAAAAAACAGCAATTTGGGCTGGGCCTCCGGTTAATAGGTTAGTCCCAAAAATAATATAAAAGTGTATAAATAAGCCCATTAAACATCCAAAACAGAATATATAATAGCATGGAACAATAAAAAATTATAGATACGTTGGAGACGTATCACCCGTCATTAGCATCACGTTGCTGCCTCGCTGCGAGCAGTGCTTTGGCCGTTGGGAGCCCCCCTTAGCCACCGTGTGCGGCGTGCCGCGAGTGTCGCCAGAGTCGCCAAGCACCAGGCCCACCCCATCCGCCGCCGCCATTGCTCAAACGAACGAGCCACTCCAGTCAACATGCCTAGTCAGCGAAATTTACTAAAAACCACCCCAAACCACTTCCAATACCACCCTAGGGGTACATGTATCCAGTTTAGCACTTTTTTTGGGGGGGGGGCAGGAGGGTAAGATTAACCAGTTTTGGACTAGGGGGGGGGGGGTATTTGATCCAATTGGCCACATTTTTTGACTATAACTATACTTTTCTCTTGAAAAATATTGAAGTCCGAAAGACGCAAAACATAAATTGAGAAAAACTAAGAACAAAAAAAAGTTAGGAAAAGGAAAAATGGGAAAATGAATAGATATTGAAAAGGAAAAAAAGAAAGAAATAAAGCGATAAAGAAAAAAGAACAAATATAACTCATTGTCTGATTCTCCTCCAATTCTGGTTGCGCTGGTGAAGGTATGAGGCCAACTCCACCGCGTGAGCCCATCTTGTCCGGGTGCATCCGTTTGGGGTAGAACGGACGAATAGCGCGGCCCAACGCGCGGCCCCAAATGGACAAATGTCCGAATTTCATCCTTTTTGACCCATCCCCGACCCAAACTTGCGCAGAGTTTGGGGTGAAACGGACATCGCGCGGACGGGCTCGCCGCATGCCCTCGTCCCCCCGTGGCCCGCTTGTCAGGGACACTAGCATTCCCTTCGCTTCCAACGCTTCCACCCCCTCTCCTCGCCCCGCCCCGCCACCGGCGGCGCCGCTATTCTCCGGCCGCCTCCTTGCCGCGCAGCCCCCGGCCATCCATACGAAACCATGTCTCGACATGGCCGCCACCATGCCTGCTCTTTCGCCATAGTTTTGGCTGTCGATCGGAGGAGGTTTGGCCGTCGCTGTCGCAGCCGGTGGCAGAGGGGATATGACCGCCGTCGACGTACCACGGTGGCTGCGGAAACTTCTGATGAGTGCTCCAGAGCGGCCAGTAGCCGGCCGCCAACCACCCCTGCTGCATCGAGGTGATCATCGCGGCCTCTTTGCCACACGACCGCAAGGTGTTCGACACTTTGCCCACAAAGGTATGGACAGTGGAGATGAGTTTTTCTTCACCACTTCATTTGTTCATCGGACGATTCATCGTCGGATGATGAAGATCTTGTGGTGGCTACACTGGTCATTCACGACCACATTCAACGGCAGCTTCCTCAGTACAGGGGTCACTCGCTGGTCGTGCTCCCAACCTGAACCGCAACAGGGAGAGAGGCCACGCCCTGCTCTATGCTGATTACTTTGCGAACACCCCACTCTTCAAGCCAGATAAATCCCATCGCCATTTTTGAATGGCAAGGCATGTGTTCAATCGTATCCGAGAGGGAGTGGTTGCTCATGACCCATACTTCGAGTGCAAGATGGATGCCCTTGGCAAGCTTGGATTCTCCTCTTACCAGAAATGCACCGCGGCCATCCGCATGCTTGCATATGGAATTTCAGGCGATCTGGTGGATGAGTATGTGCATATGAGTGAGACAACATGTCTGATGTCAATGTACAAGTTCTGCCAGGCTGTGATCGAGGTGTTTAGCCCGGAGTACTTGAGGCAGCCAACTGTCGCTGATACAGAGAGATTGCTGGCAACCAACATAGCTAGAGGCTTTCCAGGCATGCTTGGCAGCATAGATTGTATGCACTGGGAGTGGAAGAACTGTCCGTTTGCTTGGCAGGGCCAGTACAAGGGGCATGTCAAAGCGTGCACTGTCATATTAGAAGCGGTGGCTTCGCAGGATCTTTGGATATGGCATTCTTTCTTCGGCATGGCAGGTTCTCACAATGATATCAATGTGCTGCAGCGTTCTCCAGTCTTCGCAAGGCTTGCAGAAGGTCACTCCCCACCTGTCAACTTTGAGATCAACAACCACCAGTACAACAAGGGATGCTATCTAGCTGATGGTATATATATCCTTAGTGGTCAACTTTTGTGAAGACAATCTCGAAACCCCAAGGTGAGAAGAGAAAGAGATTTTCCCAAACACAAGAGAGTGCTAGAAAGGATGTGGAACGTGCTTTTGATGTGCTTCAATCCCGGTGGGGTAACGTTCGAAACCCTGCACTGTCATGGGATGAAACAAAACTTTGGGAGGTGATGACTACTTGTGTGATCATGCACAACATGATCGTCGAGGACGAGCGTGTTGAGAGTATCTTCGACCAAGGATTTGATTATCATGGTGAAAATGTTGAGCCCCTGCACCAAGAACCGGCCATATTTGAACAGTTTGTCTAATTCCATCGCGAGCTACGTGATTGGCACACTCATTTGGATCTTCAAAATGACTTGGTTGAGCACGTGTGGGATCACATTGGTAACCAATAGATGTATTGGTTCATTTCATGTTCATTCAAGACAATTTCGATTTGGTTGTAAAACTATTTTATTAGTGACAATTTCGATTGGGTTGTAAAACTATTTTTATTTTCAGACAATTAATATTTGGACGTGCAAACTAGTTTTGATATGAAAATATGAGCATTTTTGGCCCTGGCAGATAGAATGGGGCAAACGGATATGGCCGCGCGTTGGGCACACAACCACCGCATCCTAGAATAGGCCCGAACACGACCCCATCGTCCTATCCAAAGGGACAAAATCCGGCCAAACCGGACGTCCATTTAAGGTCGCGCGGTGGAGTTGGACTTAATCAATGCAATCAGTTTTTGCGATGCGCAGGAACACATTTACAACAAGCTACCAAGTACTACCAACCATCCGTATCAGAAAGTCACTACACGACGAACAAACCTATGCGCATATGCAACCATGGGCTCCATCCAGCATACAAGCACACAAAAATATGACTAGGTACAACAGCCAACAAGCATCAAGCCGCCAATACTTCAATAGCAAATTAACAAGCAGCAACTCCAATCGGGGCAGTGAACCGCAACAACATAGAGTATATACACTAATCTCTAATTCTCTACAGCATCACATGATCAACTGCCCGAGTCCAGGATGGTGAAAACAGATGCGTAATCCTCGGATCTCACCAACCCCCCGCTCCCGTGCGGCTCCATGGGGCTGCACTGGGACACCCAGTCAGCCGCTGGGGAGACTACCTTCGGCCTGCTCTTCCCTCGCCGCCGTCATAGGGGGCCGCCGGGCAAAGCCCACGTGGCACTGGCGGCGGCAAGGCCTTCTCTTCGGGGCTAAGGCACACATGGGTGCAGTGCTTGTTTCCGAGCAGCTGCTAGGCGGAGCAGCCCCCGAGCGTGCATGGCTGCACGACAGTGCAACAGCATGCGTCGGCGGCAAGTCCTCCCCAGCCGGGCAGCAGCTTCGGATCCCGACGGCACGGCATCAGGCATGCTCTGCGGAGTCTCCTTGGTGATGGATTCTGGTTTGTCGTATGGTTGTACTCAACGGCACATCGGCACGGCTAAGCGATGTGGATCGCGGGCGGCAACGGCTTCGGATCCCGGCAGCACGACATCGGGTATGCTCGGAAAGTGCCGTGTTGATCTGACGGCTATGCCCTCCTGATCTAGCGATGGTGATCTGCCTTTCGGGCTCTAGTTCGGCCATGTCCGTCCTTGGGCTGATGGGCCTGGGTAGAGTTCTCTCTCGAGAGGTGCTCCGTTGTTCATGTCTGCCGCCGCGGCGAATTACGGTGGTAACCGAAATGTCTTCGTCGGGATTTCTCGCTGTAGATCCGATGGTTGACTTCAGCAGTGAGGTGCAAACTATAGATGATGATTTGACGCAGAGAAATGATTGTGCAGCAGCGATGACAATCGCATGTAGCTGCTGGGATTGCAGATAAGTGGTGGCGACAACACATAAATGGCGTCGATGGTGCTAGTACTCCAGTACTGGGATGAATGCCTAGGTCATACCTGAGTTGGTTTTACCTAGCAATGACGATGTTTTTACATTGTTACCTTGTTGAAGACATTGCTCGGATATGCTTGGACTGGGTTTTCAAGGTGAAAACCTAGATTCTGGATGAATCCGGTGACGGTGGCGCTTGAGCATCGCTCCTTCATGAAGGTGTTGCTGTTAAACAACCTCGTCGTCCATGTGGTGTCATGAGATGGTTGGTGCGAATAAGGTCATTTTTGTAGTTTGCCGATCGCGGATCTGATCATTTTTTCTCTCTCGCCTACACATAGCTTTGGTCTTGTATGACTTTGCTATTTTTATGGTGTGTTTTTGTGTGCATGTGTTAATATTGACTGTGTGCATCCTAGGGTGTGTGCTTATTGTGCTTTGTATCCTCGTGATGCTCCATTTTGAGCCAATAAAATACACCCTTTGTCGGAAAAATCACATAATCAACTGACATCAGAGAAAGCATCGTAAAGCGGAGTACGGGAAAGAATCACAATGGTCGAGCGGCGGCATCCACTGGAGACCCTTGAACTCGAGCAGTGTCAGGACCCTGCTGCTCTGCACTGCTTAACTAAAGAAATAGTCAGTGACTCTGAAGAAATCAACAGCGAGACTGAATCGGTATTCACTTGGGAAATGGATAGCCGTGATGAAGCGAGCGGGCGATCAACGGCTACACTCTCCTCCTGTTCACAGTCACGCCGTTGTCGCCACACTCTGGAAGGCTACAGTAACAGAACGGCCGACGACGGCGACGCCACCAACTCCACCAGCTATTAAGCTCCTCCTCCACGCTTCTGGAGCTATCTTTTCCCCCTTTCTACAAGCTGTAATATCTAGCGTAGCTCTAGAACCCTAGACTACTTGTAGAAATCCTGGATTTGATCCTCGATCTGTACCCTGTAACTGTGATTCTTCCGCTAAAATTATCAAATCGGGGCTAGTTCGAGTACTGTGAATTGTCCTTGTAATTCTGCTCCTGTCATTTGGTATCATGAGCCAGTGAATCCTCGGAGGCGAATCGGATCTGACCATGATTTGGGGTTGGGATCTCTCATAAAATTCCCCAATTCAGTGTCAGGTCCCGGCGGCGGTGCAGACCACCAGATTGGAGGCGGTCTGGAGTAGGCATCGTTCGGCTGCAAATTGGGGAGAAACTCGGTTGCGGTCGGAACAATTCCACCGTGGTAAAATCCCTTAGCGTATCCCTGGTTCGCGCAGCATCGGAGGCGAGCACGGCGTGAAGTTTTTGTGGTGGTAGTGAGAGGTCACCGACAACGGTTTCAGACCAGTGCTGCTGTAAAATTCCGGAGCCGCGATGCCCGCCATGCCTACTCGGACGAAGCATATGGATGAGATCTCCGACGAGCTCGAGGCTCTACAGACCGAGCTCTCGGCGCTTGGGCTAAAATAGGGCAAGATGCAAGACCAAATCGACCAAGTCAACACGCGTTTGTAGACAATTGAGTCCCTGGAAAAGCAATTGGGCAAGGTCGAACTCCTGGTCGAGAACAACTCAAAGGTGCAGCAAGAAATTTTTTCCATCTTGCGAGATATGAGATCAGGAAATCCCAACCCTACCTCCCCTGGTTCTCCAGGATCTGTTCCAGTGGTGCTGCAACCAGATCCTTCCAAACAGCTTCAACAAGATCAGGGGGCACAAGCAACTAATCTTCAAGGGAAAACAATTGTTACACCACCTATGCAACAAAAACAACTGCAGAACATCCCTCCTGACCGACTAGTAAACCAACCAACACAACTTCCAATCAACAATTCCATGCAGTACCAAACTGACAGAGCAACACAGTTTATGAAAAGCATTTCCAAGGGCCCTAAGCTGGATTTTCCTACCTTCAATGGAGACAATCCTCTCGGCTGGATTCAACAGGTTAACAAGTATTTCTAGCTTGCTCAAACTCTTGATGAATGCAAGGTGGATCTGGCCCTAACTTACATTATTGGGAGAGCTGACAACTGGGTTCGAAGTGCTCAAATGGATAACCACAAATTGCCCTGGCCAGATTTTTGTAGAGCATTATGCGACAGATTTGCTGATTCTAGCATCTATGAAATTTTAGAGAAATTCCACAACCTGAAACAGAATACACTCTCTATGGCTGCTTATACTAATAAGTTTGAGGAGATTATGGCAATACTCAGAGATGAACATCCATATCTGCAAGAGAACTACTACATAGTGAGTTTTGTCAGTGGCTTAAAACCAAGCATTAGGTGCAACTTAAGACCACAGAGACCCACCACTCTTAACCAAGCATACTGGTTAGCAAGGGATTATGAAAGTGGGTTACAAGCAAAATATCAATCATATATTAACCACCAAGACAAACAGTTGCAATTTCATGCTAGGCATCAGAAAACTAGTGTGCCTCCTGCCCTTAATTTGCATCTCCCTCCAGCAGCACCAGCTATCAAAAAACCTGGTATTTGTTGGAGATGCAATGGACCATGGGTCCCTGGACACAAATGCAAACAAGCACCAACACTTCATGTCATTACTGGAGACAGTAGTACTGAGGAAATATCACCTGAAGAAGAAGCCCAACTAGCAGTTTTGGCTGCTGAAGGTCAACTTTCTAAAGATCCTTCTGGGTGAATGCACATATCTGCACAAGCAGTTTCAGGCAACACATCTGAGTCAACTTTAGCAGTGCACATTACAGCAGGGGAAAAAAGGAGTAGCTCTGGTTGATACTGGGAGCACCAACACATTTATTGACCTGAAGTTTGCACTCAAATCTGCTTGTCCACTGATCAACAACCCAACTCAAACAGTAAAAGTAGCTAGTGGTGTGTGACACCCCGAGACCGTTGCGCCAGGTGTCTTCCAGTTATTCACCGTCGTTACCATGTCATTCGCTTGCGTGTTGCATCTTGTCATGTCATCATGTGCATTGCATCATCATGTTTTCAAAACTTGCATCCATCCGGGTTCCCCCAGTTCTCTCCGTTGTCCGTTCTGAGCCCAACCACACTTGCACGCGTTCGCGGCACGTCCGAAATATTATTTTATAAGTGGCCAGAAAATGCTCTCGGAATGGGATAAAAGTTGGCGTGTGGTCTTATTATAGTGTAGATAGACCGCCTGTCAAGTTTCATCACATCCGGAGTTCGTTTGATAGCCCAACCAGATAACTATAGCGGCAGTATAGCCGGTCTATCGTCGGACGTTTTCGGTCTCCGGAAACAGTTGCCGGGTCTCTCTCTTCTCTTCTCTCAACCCAAAGCTTTCTGCATAGTCCGCTATCAACCGCCAGGCCCGAAACCCCTCCTTGCACAGTGCATCGACCCCCTCACGTGCGCGTCCGAAAGCTGCCCCGAACCAGACCTGGACAGTTGCCACCGTTGGACTCAGATCATCCCCATACATCTACAAAACGTCTCCGTTTTCTTATTTGGGCTCCCTAGCTATTTTATCCGGGGTCGTCCGATTGCGATCGTAGGGTCGAGTTAGCTCCTAACCTAATACGTGATGTATATTTTTAGTCTACCCCTAGTCCATTTTGAACCTAACCCTTTTTTCTAGGATCCTCCTAGCCGCCGCCACCCCACTGCCTCTTCTCTATTTCAGTGCCCGACCAACCACCGCGCTCCGTTCCTCGATCCCCTCGCTTCTGCGCTCCCGGACGCGTCCAGCGCCCGCCGCTCCTCGCGATAGCGCGCCCACAGGGGCAGCATCGCCGGCCGCCCTTCCCCATCTTGATCGAGTCGGACTCCCTCGCCCTCCCCTGCTGTCCTTTCTTCTCCTACCCTCTTTCTCCTTTCCCTAAGCTCTCTCTCTTGCCCTTTGGACAGGAGCCCCGACGCCAAGGACTTGCCGCGTCGGCGCCTCAAGCCGCCACAGTTTGCTCCGGATCCGGCCGACCTCCGTCAGGTCGCCCGTTCCTGGCCGGATCCCGCCGTCCCAGACCTCCCCTTCACAGCGCGCGCCCGCGCGACCCCGTCGCCGGCGACCCGTCTCCAGCCGCCGCGGATCCGCCCCTTCCTCCACCCGTTTTCCCCGTCCCCGGCGCCGACGTGGAGCCGCGCCAAGACGCCGCCGCTGCTCTGCTTCCTGACAAGCAGAGGATGAGGCGCCCGCTCGCCCGTGCCTCGCGTTGGCCGTGCCTTCACCTAGTCTAGCGCCCAGGTCAGCGCCTCCCTCCGTCCCTTGCACTGCCGCGTCGCCGGAGTAGGAGCTCCATCCGCCATGCCTGCCGCCTCGTCTCTGCTTCGATCAGACGAACGAACCTGTCGCCGCCCGCTTCGTCAAGTTCAGGACGCGAGCACTGCTTGCCTTGACCGCGCCCTGCACCACCATTGTTGCTCTTCCCCAAGCCCCTCGACCAGCCACTGCCTCCCCTGCGTCCTCTGCATCGCGCCGCCCCTATCTTCCCTGCTCCCAGTCAGACGCCAAGCTGCAGCCGCGCCGCTGCATCCTCTGCTTCGACTTTGCGCGAGGAGGAAGACCCAGCAACAAGTCCTGCTTCGCGTTGACTGCGCCCCTTCCACCTCCTCGTTTCGATCCAGCCAGCCCAGGAGGCCTAGCGCCAGGCCTCCTCTATATTCTCTTGAACGGGCCAAGCCCATGGTGAGCGCCCCAGCGCCCTGGGCCAGATCTCAGATTCAGCCCAGTATAGTTTTTTTCCTGCTGCTGCATTTTTAATTTTTTTCCTGAGACTGCAGATTTGCAGAAAAGACCTTCATCTTCATGCATTTAATAACTCACAAACTGTGCATCGGATTAAAAAGATCTATATATGTAAAATACTTAAAATTGTGTCTAGTTTCATAATATGCTACTTTCATCCATGCTTAACATGTTTAAAATGTTGTTTGTTTAAATTTGCTCAATTGCCATGTTAAAATGATTTAATTCATAACTAAATAACCGAAACTCAGATTTTAACAAACTTTATATGTAAATGGGGTAGAAAAATGCCTAGTTTAACATGGTGATTTTACTTTGCATGTTTAATAACTCTAAAATTGTGTTTAGGGAAGAACAGTACCAAATCCATATTTTGCACATGAGGATTTTTCTGGACTTGTTGTTTTGTTGTTCCGGCCTCATTAAACTTGCCTAAATAGGTAATTTATTTATGCTTCATCTCTTGCCATGTTAATCAACATATAATATTGTTGGGTACATAACCGAGAGAGAACTAAATAAGACATGTGGTGTTTTGTCATAATGCAACTCGTTGCATATTGAGCTCCACTTAATTTGTAGGATTGCTTGTGCACTTTGCCATGCCATGCCCTTTTTAAACCGGACATGCATCATACTTGGTTGTGCATCTTGCCATGTTTATGTGGTGGTTGTTTACTATGTTGTTTGCTTCTTTCCGGTATGCTTCTTTGGGTTGGTACCGATATCGTCGTGTTTGTGAGGACCCGTTCGACTACGTCCGTTTGTCTTCTTCATGGACTCGTTCTTCTTCCTTGCGGGATTTCAGGCAAGATGACGATACCCTCGAAATCACTTCTATCTTTGCTTGCTAGTTGCTCGCTCTTTTGCTATGCCTATGCTACGATGCCTACCACTTGCTTATCATGCCTCCCAAATTGCCATGTCAAACCCCTAACCCACCTTGTCCTAGCAAACCGTTGTTTGGCTATGTTACCGCTTTGCTCAGCCCCTCTTATAGCGTTGTTAGTTGCAGGTGAAGATTGAAGTTTGTTCCTTGTTGGAACATGGAGATGTTGTTCCTTGTTGGAACATGTTTACTTGTTGGGATATCACAATATCTCTTATTTAATTAATGCATCTATATACTTGGTAAAGGATGGAAGGCTCGGCCTTTTGCCTAGTGTTTTGTTCCACTCTTGCCGCCCTAGTTTCCGTCATATCGGTGTTATGTTCCCGGATTTTGCGTTCCTTACGCGGTTGGGTGATAATGGGAACCCCTTGACAGTTCACCTTGAATAAAACTCTTCCAGCAATGCCCAACTTTGGTTTTACCATTCGCCACCTAGCCTATTTTTCCCTTGGGTTCCGCGGACTCAAGGGTCATCTTTATTTAAACCCCCCTGGGCCAGTGCTCCTCTGAGTGTTGGTCCGACCGAGCAGACTGCGGGGCCACCTCGGGGCAACTTGAGGTTTGGTTTTACTCGTAGGATGTCTCATCTGAGTGTGCCCTGAGAACGAGATATTTGCAGCTCCTATCGGAATTTGTCGGCACATTTGGGCGGTGTTGCTGGATTTTTTTTACCTTGTCGAAGTTGTCTTGTAGAACCGGGATGCCGAGTCTGATCGAAATGTCTCGGGAGAAGGTTTATCCTTCTTTGACTATGAGAGCTTGTGATGGGCTAAGTTGGGACTCCCCTGCAGGGATTGAACTTTCGAAAGCCGTGCCCGCGGTTATGGGCAGATGGGAATTTGTTAACATCCGGTTGTAGAAAACCTGAAGTAGATCTTAATTAAAATACATCAACCGTGTGTGTAACCGTGATGGTCTCTTTCCGGCGGAGTCCGGGAAGTGAACACGGTGTTGGAGTTATGCTTGACGTAGGTTGTTCTAGGATCACTTCTTGATCATAGTTTTCTCGATCGTGCTTTGCCTTCTCTTCTCGCTCTCATTTGCGTATGTTAGCCATCATATATGCTAGTCGCTTGCTGCAGCTCCACCTCATACCTTTTACCTTACCCATAAGCTTAAATAGTCTTGATCGCGAGGGTGTGAGATTGTTGAGTCCCCGTGACTCACAGATACTTCCAAAACCAGCTTGCAGGTGCCGTTGAACCGTGCAGATGACGCAACCAAGCTCAAGGAGGAGCTCGATGAAGATCTTGTCCTTTGTGTTGTTTTGTTCTAGCTGATCAGTAGTGGAGCCCAGTTGGGGTCGATCGGGGACCTTGTCGCATTTGGGGTTCTTCTTTTATTTTGGTTCCGTAGTCGGACCTTGATTGTATTTGGATGATGTAATGCTTTATTCATGTATTGTGTGAAGTGGCGATTGTAAGCCAACTATGTATTCTTTACCCTTATGTATTACATGGGTTGTGTGAAGATTACCTCACTTGCGACATTGCTTTCAATGCGGTTATGCCTCTAAATCGTGCTTCGACATGTGGGAGATATAGCCGCATCGAGGGCGTTACATGGTGGATCTTTAACTACTAGAGCACATGCCCCTGGCACAATCTTTAATATTGGTAGTGAAACTTTCATCAATGATCTGCTAGGTTTGGACCTACAGGGATATGATGTGGTAATCGGTTGTGAAATGCTCAAAAAGCATAATCCAATCTCCTTGGATTTTGATTCAAGAATAGTCATTATAACAAAGGATAAAGTGAGACCAGTTACATTCACAGATTGCACACTGTCAGATACTCCTAAATTAATTTCAGCAGAGAAACTGGACAAGTTATGTGCTGAGGGAGCAGTAGGATTTGCCATGAGCTTAAACTTCATGACAACTATTCCTAGAAATTTAGGAATTTCTTCTCAACCAACCAAAGAGATACAACAAGTGCTGGAGCACTTTGATGCACTATTTGAAGACCCTACTACCCTCCCTCCTCCTAGAGAATGTGATCACTCAATCCCACTCAAGGAAAATTCAACACCTCCCAATGTCAGACCTTATAGAGTTCCTCACCTGCAAAAAAATGAGATGGAACAGCAGATCAAGCTCTTAATGTCCAGACACATAATCCAACACAATATGACCCCTTATGCATCTCTTGCCATACTAGTCAAAAAAAGGGGGAACCTGGAGGTTGTGCATTGATTACAGGAAACTAAATGCACAAACAATCAAAAATAAATTCCCTATACCTGTCATTGAGGACCTACTGGATGAACTACATGGAGCAGCAGTTTTCAGTAAATTGGACTTGAAATCAGGTTATCATCAAATTAGAATGAAACTAGAGGATGTCCATAAGACAACATTCAGAACTTATTCAGGTCATTATGAGTTTCTGGTTATGCCCTTTGGGCTAACTAATGCACCAGCTACATTTCAGGCCCTCATGAATAAACTCTTTGCCCCATACTTGAGAAAATTTGTCCTGGTATTTTTTGATGATATCTTGATATTCAGCAGAACTCCAGAAGAGCATCAACAACATCTCACTTTGGTCTTGGAAATATTAAAGGCAAACAACCTTCTCTTGAACAGATCCAAATGCAATTTTGGCACAACTACTGTGGAATATCTAGGGCACATTTTGTCTGCACAAGGAGTTGCAACAGAACCTGGAAAGATTGAGGCAGTGCAACAATGGAGTATACCAACAAACACTACTTAACTAAGAAGTTTCCTAGGTTTGGCTGGCTATTACAGAAGATTTATCAAGTATTATGGTGTCATATGTAGGCCTTTACATGATCTCCTCAAAAGGGACTCCTTCCTCTGGTCTGACAGTCAAACAACTGCATTTGACAAATTAAAATTCAGTTTAACTCATGCACCAATCCTAGCACTGCCAGACTTTACTGTTCCATTTGAGCTGGAGTGTGATGCTTCTGGTACTAGCATGGGAGCTGTCCTCATGCAAAAGCACAGACCTATAGCTTATTACAACAAGTCCTTGGGCCCTAAAGTAGCTGCTCTGCCAACATATGAAAAAGAAGATGTGGCCATTCTGGAATCACTCAGGAAATGGAGACATTACTTCTTGGGCTCTTCTCTGATCATAAAAATTGATCACTAAAGCCCGAAGTATATAACTGAGCAAAGGATATCTGAAGGCATCCAACACAAGTTGATGCTCAAGCTCTTAGAATTTACTTATACCATAGAATACAAAAAGGGAAGGAAAACAAAGGTGCAGATGCACTCTCTAGAAAACCACAAGTCGTGGAGATCTCCATGGTAGTACCAAGTTGGACTGAGAAAATTGAAAGCTCTTACAACACAGATAACAAGTGCAAAAATCTCATAGCACAGTTAACTGTAGGAAGTACTACACTTCCTCTGTATAGTTACACAGCTGGTATACTCAGATAAAAAGATAGAATTTATATTGGAACAGATGCAGAGTTTCAACAACAATTAATATCAACATTCCATTCTTCTCCCATTGGGGGCCACTCAGGAGTGAGAGCTACATATCACATGATCAAGAGGCTCTTTTATTGGACAAACATGAAAAAGGATATTGAAAAATTCATCCAAGAATGCCCTATTTTTCAGAGAGTCAAAGGTGAACACTGCCACTATCCGGGTTTACTTGATCCCCTCCCTATGCCAGACATGGCATGGAGACATATTTCCATGGATTTTGTGGAAGGTCTTCCTAAATCTTAGGGCAAGAATGTAATCTTGGTAGTTGTGGATAGATTCACCAAATACTCCCACTTTATTGCTCTGTCACACCCTTTTACTGCCATACTATCATTCAAGTATTCATTGACAACATCTTCAACTTGCATGGGTTGCTAGTGTCAATAGTAACTTACAGAGATACAATATTCACCAGCAACTTTTGGCAGGCGCTGTTTAAATCCTTGGGAGTGAAACTTAACATGAGTACAACTCATCATCCCCAGTCTGATGGCCAAACAGAAAGAGTGAACCAGTGTCTGGAAGCATACCTGAGGAGCATGGCTTTTAATGAACCAAAGAAATGGTATTCTTGGTTATCTATGGTTGAGCGGTGGTTCAACACTTCATACCACACTGCTACCAAATACACCCCATTCCAATGCCTGTATGGATTTCCTCCTCCCCTCTTTGGAGAAGTTCCAATCCCTGGTCCAAGTGATGTGGATGCAACTACCTTCTTGCAACAAAGAGAACAAATGCAGCAACAACTCAAACACAACTTATTGGTACGGATGAAGAAATATGCAGATATGAATCATATAGACAGGAAATGCAATGAAGGAGAGATGGCTTATTTGAAAATGCAGCCCTACCGTCTTGCTGCCTTTCATATACGCACATGTCTCAAGCTTGCAACCAAGTTCTATGGACCTTTCAAAATATTGCAGAAGATTGGCCATTCAGCTTACAAACTGCTCCTGACAGCACACGTTCAAATCCATAATGTCTTTCATGTTAGCCAACTGGAACGTCATTTGGGCCCGAATGCTATACCAGTTGTAAGGGCATATTTATCCCTAAGGTGTTTTGGAGATTGATGACAATGCTTTTGCGGACTAATCGTGTGTCTTGAGTTTCCCAGACGTTTCATCGCTAGGCACAAGATGGTTTGGTGTCCCTCGAAGACTATTGAAGACGACGTTTTTCTACGTTTCTTTTTGGTGGATTTGAGTCGTAGGAAAGCCGTACTATTAAGAGGGGGTCCGCGTCGAAAAGGTTTGGGTGGAATCATCACGTACACGTTTTCTTCCTTATCCCCTCCTTTCCCCCGCACTTTGGAGCATCCTCCGTTTATCCTCATTGCCTTGTCCTGGTTGCTGTTGTTGGGCTTGCGGTAGTACTGCTCCCTGGAGCGGTAGTACCGCAGGCACCTGCGGTAGTACCGTACTACGGCGCGGTAGTACTGCAGGTGCTCACGGTAGTACCGCTCCTCTGGAGCCGTAGTACCGTGACCCCCAGGCCAAGTACCGCTCCTTCACGGTAGTAGGGACGGATGTAATTTTTTACATCCGCGCCTCCGTAGTAGTACCGCATCCCTTGCGCGGTAGTACCGTGCGCGGCCTGGCTCAGCTGCCAGGCGGTAGTACCTCTCCTCTGCGGTAGTACTACGTCGGATTTTTGCTTCGTCCGTTTTCCAGCAGAAGTAGGCACAGATGTATTTTTATTCATCTGCGCTCTTCCCAGGCTAGGGGTTTTCTGCCTTGCGGTAGTACCACAAGGGGGAGCGTAGTACCGCGCCTGCGACAGTACCATCATCAGCCCTTGTGCTACAGGTCTGCCCTAGCTACTACTGCTGCTGCGGTAGTATCGCGGTTCCTCACGGTAGTACCGCATGGCCTTGCGGTAGTACCGCTTGTCAGGAGCGGAAGTACCGCATGGCCTTGTGGTAGTACCGCTGGTCTGGGGTGGTAGTACCGCTGGTCGCGGGCTGGTAGGTGGATAACGGTTGGATTTTTGTCCTCAACTATAAAAGGGGTGTCTTCTTCCTCTAGTTGACTACCTCTTCTAACCCTAAGCTCCATTGTTGCTCCAAGCTCCATTTTCGCCCGATCTCACTCCCTAGCCAATCAAACTTGTTGATTTTCTCGGGAGTGGTTGAGAAGGCCCCGATCTACACTTTCACCAAGAGAAATTTGATTCCCCCCACCAATCCCTTGCGGATCTTGTTACTCTTGGGTGTTTGAGCACCCTGGACGGTTGAGGTCACCGCGGAGCCATAGTCCATTGTGATGAAGCTTCGTGGTGTCGTTGGGAGCCTCCAATTGAGTTGTGGAGTTTGCCCCAACCTTGTTTGTAAAGGTTCGGTCGCCGCCTCCAAGGGCACCAATAGTGGAATCACGGCATCTCGCATTGTGTGAGGGCGTGAGGAGAATACGGTGGCCCTAGTGGCTTCTTGGGGAGCATTGTGCCTCCACACCGCTCCAATGGAGACGTACTTCCCCTCAAAGGGAAGGAACTTCGGTAACACATCCTCGTCTCCACCGGCTCCACTCTTGGTTATCTCATGCCTTTACTTGTGCAAGCTTATTTGTGATATATCTCTTGCTTGCTTGTGTACTTATCTTTGTTGCATCATATAGGTTGCACACTTAGTTGCATATTTAGACAACCTACTTTGATGCAAAGTTTAAATTGTTAAAGAAAAGCTAAAAATTGTTAGTTGCCTATTCACCCCCCTCTAGTCAACTATATCGATCCTTTCAATTGGTATCAGAGCCTCATCTCTTTATTAAGGACTTTACCGTCCGAAGAGTATGGTTGACGTCGTAGAAGGTGAGGAGGAGCACTCCGGTGCAAATCCGGTATCTTCTACGGGAGATGGGGGAACCGCGGTCTCTCATGAGGAGTTCAATGTGGCCTTGGACACATTGAAAACCTCTATGACGACCGAGGTCAAAAGCATGTTTAAAGATTTCTTAGAAGAGCTTAAACTTTCCACCGCACCGTTGAAAGTGGGTGATCCCGCCAACAAGGTGATGGATGCTACCTCCGACAAGGGGGAAGCTACTAGCAAGAAAGCCCTTCCTACTAGTGGTAAGAGTGGCACCGACATCTTTGCCCATGTGGAACCTCCACTTGTCTATGGTGGACCTCTCCCTTCCACTCATTTGAATCATGCCGGGCCGGCCCCTAAGATTGAGAAGAATGTTAAATTTGACTCTTGGGTCTATCGTTTTAAGCATCATTTAAATCATGTGAACACTAACCTTTGGAGAATCATTGAAGAAGGTTTCTATCCGCATGACCAAAGCAACTTCAATCCTAGAGAAGCCGTGGATAATCAATTCAATGAGAATGCTCTCTTCATCATTCAAGAAGCTATCCCACCCGAGGACCTTCCTCATCTCCAGCCTTACTCCTTGGCCAAAGATGCTTGGCGCCAAGTGGTTTCCCTCTACCGAGGAAGCACAAGCATTCAACGCTCCAACTATGAAGTGGTGCAAGATAAAGCCGATGAGTTTGCAATGAAAGAAGATGAAGAACCTCGTGATCTCTATCGGAGGGTAACCAAACTCGCGGTCTCGCTCCGAGATCATGGAAGCAAGGACACGGATGACAATTGGATCAAGCGCAAATTCCTCAAGGCAATGATGCCTACCACAAAGCCATGTCCTCCGTCATTCGTCAAAGGCCGGACTTCCACACCTTGTCCTCAAGTGATGTGTTGGATGAGTTCGTTGCTATGAGCATCTTGGACAAGACTGCCGATAATGCGGTACTTCGCTCTCAACGAGTAAAGAAACCCAACCTTTCTCTAAAGGCCAAGGTTAGTATGGAGGAAGAGGACGAAGAGGAAGAAGAGGAGAGCAACCTCGAAGATATGAAGTATGCCTATCATGAACACATGGCCCTTGCTTCAAGGCAATTTTGGAGCAAGAACTCAAGGCCCAACTTCAACAAGAACAATTCAAGCGGCACAAAGGGCAAGCAACGAGCGAGGACTTGTTTCAATTGTGGCAATGTAAGCCACTTTATTGCAGAGTGCCCTTATGAGAAGAGGGAAGACAATGGTGGCAAGCTCATCTGAAAGGACAAGGCCAAGTCATTCCCTAACAAGAGCAATTTCACCAAGAAGACTCCTCCCAAGGCATTGGTGGTACAAGAAGAGTACAATGAGGATGATGACGATGATGAAGATGGTGAGTCGGTTGCCATGGCCTCCATTGCCATTGCGACGACTCCACGGGTGTCTCTCTTCGACTCACCCAATGAGGGCATCACCGCCAAGTGCCTCATGGCTAAAGCCACCAACAAGGTAACCCCCAACATCAATACTACCATCATTAATCATCCTTCTTCGACGGATAGCATTGATGAACATGAGGGAACTAATATGGAGGTGAATGAGTTTGAGGCCTTTATGGGTAAACTCAAGGGTAAATCCAAGAAGCACTTTGTTGCTCTCTTGGAACAACTTGGTGAAGCTAATGACATGATCGAGGCTCACGAAGATACCATCTCTAAGATGGAGGGGCATAGTCGTGACTATGCCGATGAGATTTCGGATCTTTCCAATGCTCTTGAGGAAGAGCGTGGTCTTCATTTGGCTCTTGAGGAGTCTCACAACGATGATCATGCTAAATTAAAGAAAGATCTTGATCATGCGCTTGTTGTTTCTCATGTGCTAAACTCTGAGAAGGCAAATCTTGGGGTTGATCTTGCTAGACTCAAAGAGGAGTTTGACATTCTTGACAAGGCTCACAAAGTCTTGAAGGGTGTTCATGCTACCCTCAAGGAGTCTCAAGATCAACTCCAAGTGAAGCTAACCAAGGAGAAAGCCACTTTTCCTCGTATGGTGTTAATGGATAATGCAAATGCTACTAACCCTTGTTGTGAGCATGTGCATCTTATTGAGGAGAATGTTAAGTTGAAGGAGCAACTTGAGAAAGGCCTTGTGTCATGCATACAAGGTGAGAAGAACCTAAACGACCTTTTGAGAAATCAAAAGGGATCTGTGGCCAAGGAGGGGATTGTGTTCGCACCCAACCCCAAGAACAAGAAGAAGGATAACAAGACCAAACGATCTCCTCCTCTCAAGCAAATGTTTGTGAAGCAGGGAGAGAGTGCTTCCAAGGAGAAGAAGAACAATGCGAAGGGTGGCGGTGTCAAAAAGGGCAATGCCACCCCTCCCAACAAAGCCAGCGACTTTAATCCTTCTTATGTGTTATGTCGTGCTAGTGATGGGCATGTCTATGCCAAATTTTTTGGTTCTCCTCATGAGTACATTGAATGGTCTATTTGGGTTCCCAAGACCCTTGTTACTAACATCAAAGGACCCATTACAAAATGGGTACCTAAAATCAAGCATTGATCTCTTGTAGGTGTTTGCTTCCGGTGGGGGATCATGGTTGCTCGATAGTGGAGCTACAAATCATATGAACGGAAGCAAGGACTTGGTGGTGGATGTGCACAAGATTCCATCTATGCCCATCAATGTCGAGTGGGGCGATGCCTCATCTTCTAAGGTATTGGGACTTGTCAAGGTTGTCATCTCTCATGATCTCACGATCGAGAAGGTCATGCTTGTTGAGTCCCTTGCATACAATTTACTTTTGGTTCGTCAACTTGCAATCATGGGCTTTGCCACTTTCTTTGATATTGATACCGTGGCCCTCTTGTGGAGCAATACTCTTAAAGTAGTCTTTGTTGGGCATGTCGAGAACGGTCTATATGTGATTAACTTTTCGGAGCGACCCACTAAGACTGCGACATGCCTAATGGCTAAATTTGATGTGGGATGGCTTTGGCATCACCGTTTATCCCATGTCAATATGAAATCTTTGCAAAGTCTTCTCAAGGGGGACCATGTCCATGGACTAACGAATGTTAGTTTTGCTAAAGATAGTGCTTGCAGTGCTTGTATCGAAGGAAAGCTTCATGAGAAGGCTCACTCTCCCACGACTATCATTTACTCAAAGAGGCCTTTGGAGCTCCTTCACTTGGATCTTTTTGGGCCTCCATCCTTTGATAGTCTTGGGGGTAGGAAGTATTGCTTGGTGATTGTGGATGACTACTCAAGATATACTTGGGTGTATTTCTTCAAGAGGAAGAGCGAGACCCAACAAACCGTCATTGACTTTGCAAATGAAGCACAACGTCAACACAATGCAAAGATCTTGACAATAAGAAGTGACAACGGCACTGAGTTCAAGAACTACACCTTGGATGAGTTTCTTAGTGATGAGGGGATCAAGCATCAATATTCCGCACCTTACACCCCTCAACAAAACGGTGTTGTGGAGAGGAAGAACCGGACGTTGATGGATGCGGCAAGGACCATGATGGCGGAGTTCAAGTCTCCATACAACTTTTGTGCCGAAGCCATCAACACCGCGTGTCATGCATCCAATCGGCTCTATCTCCACAAGGGCTTGAACAAGACTCCATATGAGATACTCACCGGTAACAAGCCCAACCTCAAGTACTTTCGGGTGTTCGGGTGTAAGTGTTTCATTCTCAAGGAAGGTGTTCGGTTGTCTAAATTTGAGGCTAGAGCTTATGAGGGCATATTTGTTGGTTATTCTACAAACTCTCATGCTTACAGTGTCCTCAATAAATCCACGGGACTTATTGAGGAGACGTGTAACGTGGAGTTTGATGAGAATAATGGCTCCCAAGTGGAGCAAAGTGGCACTTGTGATGTAGGTGATGAAATTCCTCCTCAAGCCATAAGAAGAATGGGTGTTGGTTTTATCCTACCCATTGAGAAACCCCTTGTGGCCGAAGGAGAAGGACAATGCTCCACTCAAGTGGAGCCATCACCAACCCAAGGCCCACACGCTTCCGAAGAACAAAGTGAAGGCCCTCATCCTCATGAACAAGACCAAGGGCAAGATCATGATCAAGACGGTGTTGACACACCAAGTGATGCCCAAGGCCAAGTTCTCTCCTCCGAGCAAGTTCAAGATCAAGAACAAGCTCAAGACGTCGCTCAAGATGATCAAGTGACTGCTCCTCAACTCACCACCGAGGAGGAATTGGAGCTTCGTGCCGCCAAAATTGCTTCCAAGCTCTCCACCAAGGGCCATCTCATGAAGAATGTACTTGGAAGCATTCAAAAGGGGGTAAGCACTCGTAGACAATTGGCAAACTATTGTGAACATCACGCGTTTGTCTCTTGTGTTGAACCCCAAAAGGTATATGAAGCACTCGAAGATCCGGATTGGCTTAATGCCATGCATGAAGAACTCAACAACTTGGAGTACAACAAGGTGTGGAGATTGGTGCCAAGGCCAACGGAGAACCACAATGTCATTGGAACCAAGTGGATATTTAAGAACAAGCAAGATGCTCATGGGACCATCATTCGCAACAAGGCAAGATTGGTGGCAAAAGGCTACTCCCAAGTCGAGGGTATCGACTACGGTGAAACCTTTGCTCCCGTTGCTCGCCTTGAATCCATTCGTTTATTGATTGCTTATGCTTCTCATCACAACTTTAAGTTGCAAAAAATGGATGTGAAGAGTGCTTTTCTTAATGGTCCCATTAATGAGTTGGTCTATGTCAAGCAACCCCCCAGGTTCGAGGATCCCTACTTTCCCGATCATGTGTATCAACTCGATAAGGCACTCTATGGGCTTAAGCAAGCCCCACGTGCGTGGTATGACCACCTTACCGAGTTGTTACAAGATCGTGGGTTTGAAGTTGGGCTAATCGACCCCACTCTTTTTACTAAGAAGGTCAAAGGGGAGTTGTTTGTATGCCAACTATATGTTGATGACATTATTTTTGGTTCCCCTAACAAAGCTTTCAATGAGGAATTCGCCGCTCTCATGACCTCAAAGTTCAAGATGTCTTCCATGGGAGAGTTGAAGTTCTTTCTAGGGTTCGAAGTGAAGTAGAGAAGAGAAGGAACCTTCATCAACCAAGCCAAATACACTCAAGACATGCTCAAGAGATTCAAGCTAAGTGATGTCAAGCCGGCTTCCACTCCAATGCCCACCAAGTGCCAACTTGACATAGATCCCAATGGTAAAGCGGAGGATCAAAAGGTATATCGCTCCATGATTGGATCCTTGCTTTACCTTTGTGCATTTAGACCGGATATCATGTTGAGTGTGGGAATTTGTGCACAGTTTCAAGCCACACCTAAGGGCAGTCACTATGTGGCGGTCAAGCGAATCTTTCAATATTTGGCTCATACCCCAAACTTCGGCTTATGGTACCCAAGAGGAGCAAACTTCAAGCTTGTAGGGTATTCGGACTCTGATTGGGCGGGAGACAAAGTGGATAGGAAGTCCACTTCCGGAGGGTGCCAATTCCTTGGTTGCTCCTTGGTAAGTTGGTCTTCCAAAAAGCAAAGTTGTGTGTCTCTCTCGTCCATCGAAGCGGAGTATGTAGCGGCCGGTAGTTGTTGTGCACAACTCTTATGGATGAGGCAAACTTTAAAGGATTACGGTGTCATTTGTGACAAAGTGCCTCTTTGGTGTGACAATGAAAGTGCCATCAAGATTTCTCTCAACCCGGTGCAACACTTCAAGACGAAGCATATTGAGATTCGGTATCACTTCATCCGGGATCACATTAGGCGAGGGGATATCGAGCTCAACTATGTCAACACTCATGATAACCTTGCAGATATTTTCACGAAGCCGGTGGATGAAGCAAGATTTCGCAAGTTAAGGCATGAGCTAAATATCATTGATTCAAGCAATGTTGCTTTAACCCTTGCACACCCCACCATACTCAACTTGTTGTCTTGTTTAGATGTAGGCATGGACATAGGGGGAGTGTTGTTCTCTCAATGAACTCTCCCTCCCCCCATTATGCATAAATTGATCAAATCTTTCACATTAGCCATTTTTGATGGTACTTGTGCTTCAAAGATGAGTTTTGGTCATGGGCCCAAGCATAATTCTTCGCGGTGCCATACCAATTGACTCAAACATAGGTGGCTCCAGCCACCGCCCTCTCTTTGGAGAGGTTGTGTCTCGTGGTCGTCTCTTGTTGTCGTTTTGCCCCTTCTCCTCTTCGTGTTTGAGCTTATTGTGTGGTGTCTCGTTCGTCTGAAGTTTCCTTGCAAAGAACTCTCTTTTCTTGTGTTTGGAAATTGCTTCTTCTTGAGCTCACGGTACTACCGCGGCCTGCCACGGTACTACCATGCGTGGAGAGTACGGTACTACCGGCCCTGCGCGGTACTACTGCCTGGGAGAGCGGTACTACTGCTTTGGTGCGGTTCTCCCGCCCAAGCGGTACTACCGTGATGATACGCGGTACTACCACGCTGCCGGAGGCGCGTGGGGGATAAGGACGGGAACAAGGGGTTCTAACTCCCCCATACCCATTCGTCAGTTTTCCCCACTTCGTCTCTCTCTCTCTCTCGCTCAAGAACGGGGCCGGAGTCCCTCGCCGGATCTCCGTCTCCGGCTGCTCTCCTTGGATTCCGACCGGTGGGATCGTTCCCCACCACTTCCTCTTGCCATGGACCAAGGTTTCTCCCCAAATCCCTCTCTTTCTAGTTGGTTCTCTTGTCTCTAGGTTTTTGGGGAGATGCATGTGTTCTTGAGATTTTAGGCCAAATCTTTGCAAGAGAAGGTTATAGGAGAGTAGTGTTGCGTAGAAATTATACTTGATATATTGTCCCGTGGTAGATTTGATCAACCGTAGTTCCGCCGTGGTTTCGTGGGTCTTCTCCGATTCAAAAGTAGGTTCGGATCTGACGCAGTGCGGTACTACCGTGCTTCTGGTGCGGTACTACCGCTTGTCCGGTACTACCGCCCGTTCGGTGCGGTACTACTGCACGTTCTGTGGCACTAAGGTCTTACTACCGCTCCAAGCCACGGTACTACCATATCCTCACACGGTACTACCGCGACTCGGAGCGGTACTAAAATTTTAGTACCGCACGACCAGCCGGCACTATCGTTGTTGTCCCATCTTCCTCGTGGCATTTATCCCGTATGCTTTCTACCTGTTTCCCTTTCTTTGCCATGGTCTTTGCATTGACTCTTCTCGCTCTTTGTGTGTGCTTTCTCTTGTGTCTTAGGTGGTGGCTCTCGCTGTTCCAATCCCAGTCGTGACACTGGCTCCAAGCGACTGCGCAATCCTCAAGATGAAGCACGAGAGGGCTCCAGTGCCCCCACGCGTAATGTCAAGACCACTGCCAGCAAGCAAAAGGAACCTGCTAAGGGCATGGACGAGATTCCCCTCACTGAGTACATCGAACACCGAAAGATCAACCCTTATGTGAATGCTCGTGCTATCCTCAGAGGCAATGAGTTGTTTTGGACCAAGCAGCAGGCTCTCATTTATCTGGATGTCATCAAGAACAAGCAAAACACCTACGTGGATGTCAAGTGGATAGACATGAATCACTTGAGGAAGGACAAGTTTTGTGACTACTTTGGAGAAGCTCTGGATTTGGTGGAGCAGCTCGGTATTGAACATGTGATCTCTTTCCACCTTGACTATGACCCTGAGCTTATCTGTCAGTTCTTTGCCTCAGTTCACTTTCACCCCGGGGATGAGCGGAGGATGACCTGGATGACCAATGGCCGTCAGTTGTCTGCTACCTGGAAGGAGTTCATGGATCTGCTCCACGTTCCTGATGACGGGCTCCACACACCCATTGGTGTTCCCCCCCATGCCAATTCCGAGTCTGCTAGCAAGAACAAGCTTCAACCATTCTATGTTGAGAAGGTGCTTCCCAGTGGCAAGTCAACTTGGGTGCTGAACTTTTTTCTGGATATCATGCATCGCATCTTCCGCAACACTCTGTTCCCTCGCATTGGCGACAAGGACAAGGTTCATTCCTGTCTAGCGGACATGATGATCCTGTGCGAGGAGGCACGTACGTCTCAGACTCAGCCACTTGATGTCTCACACATCATGTGGTGTGAGATTCGGTTTGCAGTATACACCTGCAAGGTACCTATCTATGGGCCATACCTGTTTCTGTTGATCTCCACGACTTGGGAGAAGCTGTACCCTGGTGATGAGTTCCTTGCTCCAGACTGGATTCGGCATGAGTCCATCAGTCTCCGCGTCAAGCCCAACTGGGCCAACACTACTACTCGTGCTGAGGCGTCTGCTACTAGTAGGGGTGTTGATGAGGAGGAGGCTCGAGCAGAGGATGTTGTTGAGGACCGTGCTGCTAGGTCTTCTCAACCTTCCTCTGAGCCCTCGTGGGCCAAGAAGTTGAAGGACAAGATGAAGACTCTTTTCTGCATGCAAGCAAAGGGGCAGTACAGGACTCACGTGGCATCCAAGAAGAGTCGCTGCCGTGACAAGAAGGTTATGGCTCTTTGGAGAGGATGTCTCTGGCGGTTCTGAGGATGCCATCATGCTAGAGGCTGCATGGATGGCGAAGCAAGGCTTCAAGTGGACCAGTTCTGAGGAGGACATCGAGGAGACCGTCCCCGCCGCCCAGTCTCACGAGGAGCACGAGGAGAGTTGGGATGATTTCTCTGCCTGAGCCACCCCTTGTGTGTAGGTGTCCTCTCTGCCTTTTTGGCGTCTCGATGCCAAAGGGGGAGAGAGTGTAGGGATTTGCGTGCTTGCGAGTCGTGTGTCGTCGTGTTTGGTGTGTTTGCTTTGTCGTTTGGACCTCGTTTGCTTTGGTTTGGTTTGCGCCTTTGAGACTTATCCTTCATATGGTGTAAGACATATGCACTCTATTCTATCTTAGTGAGCTTATGTTTGTGCTACTTATGCTTTGCTCGTATTTGCTATCTTGTCTAGTGTTAGCCTTACTATTGCAAGATATGCCTTGTCTCTATAATATAGGGGGAGCTTTGATCCTAGTATGTGTGCCGTGCAGTCCAAAGCACCCATCTAGTTGGCACACATCTAGGGGGAGCCCGTCTATATTCTAGAGAGGAGGGGTTTGTGTTTGCTTAATATTATTTCCCTTTGCAAATCCCGTATTGTCATCAATCCACCAAAAAGGGGGAGATTGTAAGGGCATATTTACCCCTAAGGTGTTTTGGTGATTGATGACAATGCTTTTGCGGACTAATCGTGTGTCTTGAGTTTCCCAGACGTTTCATCACTAGGCACAAGATGGTTTGGTGTCCCTCGAAGACTATTGAAGACGGCATTTTTCTACGTTTCTTTTTGGTGGATTTGAGTCGTAGGAAAGCCGTACTATTAAGAGGGGGTCCGCGTCGGAAAGGTTCGGGTGGAATCATCACGTACACGTTTTCTTCCTTGTCCCCTCCTTTCCCCTGCACTTTGGAGCATCCTCCATTTATCCTCATTGCCTTGTCCTGGTTGCTGTTGTTGGGCTTGCGGTAGTACTGCTCCCTGGAGCGGTAGTACCGCAGGCACCTGTGGTAGTACCGTACTACGGCGTGGTAGTACCGCTCCTGTGGAGCCGTAGTACCGTGGCCCCCAGGCCAAGTACTGCTCCTTCGCGGTAGTAGGGGCGGATGTAATTTTTTACATCCGCGCCACCGCGGTAGTACCGCATCCCTTGCGCGGTAGTACCGTGCGCGGCCTGGCTCAGCTGCCAAGCGGTAGTACCGCTCCTCTACGGTAGTACTGCGTCGGATTTTTGCTTCGTCCGTTTTCCAGCGGAAGTAGGCACAGATGTATTTTTATTTATCTGCGCTCTTGCTAGGCTAGGGGTTTCCTGCCTTGCGGTAGTACCGCAAGGGGGAGCGGTAGTACCGCGCCTGCGGCAGTACCGTCCTCAGCCCTTGTGCTACAGGTCTGCCCTAGCTACTGCTGCTGCTGCGGTAGTACCGCGGTTCCTCACGATAGTACCGCAAGGCCTTGCGGTAGTACCGCTTGTCAGGAGCGGAAGTACCGCATGGCCTTGCGGTAGTACCGCTGGTCGTGGGCTGGTAGGTGGATAACGGTTGGATTTTTATCCTCAGCTATAAAAGGGGTGTCTTCTTCCTCTAGTTGACTACCTCTTCTAACCCTAAGCTCCATTGTTGCTCCAAGCTCCATTTTCGCCCGATCTCACTCCCTAGCCAATCAAACTTGTTGATTTGCTCGGGAGTGGTTGAGAAGGCCCCGATCTACACTTCCACCAAGAGAAATTTGATTCCCCCACTAATCCCTTACGGATCTTGTTACTCTTGGGTGTTTGATCACCCTAGACGGTTGAGGTCACCGCGGAGCCATAGTCCATTGTGGTGAGGCTTCGTGGTGTCGTTGGGAGCCTCTAATTGAGTTTTGGAGTTTGCCCCAACCTTGTTTGTAAAGGTTCGGTCGCCGCCTCCAAGGGCACCAATAGTGGAATCACGGCATCTCGCATTGTGTGAGGGCGTGAGGAGAATACGGTGTCCCTAGTGGCTTCTTGGGGAGCATTGTGCTTCCACACCGCTCCAACGGAGACGTACTTCCCCTCAAAGGGAAGGAACTTCGGTAACACATCCTCGTCTCCACCGGCTCCACTCTTGGTTATCTCATGCCTTTACTTGTGCAAGCTTATTTGTGATATATCTCTTGCTTGCTTGTGTACTTATCTTTGTTGCATCATAGAGGTTGCACACTTAGTTGCATATCTAGACAACCTACTTTGATGCAAAGTTTAAACTGTTAAAGAAAAGCTAAAAATTGTTAGTTGCCTATTCACCTCCCTCTAGTCAACTATATCGATCCTTTCACCAACTCCTGGATTACCATTGGTGGATGAATCAGGAAGGATCAAAATAGTACCAAGACACCTTCATTTGGTCACACAGTGGTTAGTACAATGGCTGAATATGTCCCCCGAAGAGGCCACTTGGGAGGACGCGATTTCATCTAGCGCGCGTTTCCTGATTTCTTCAATAGCACCATTCGCTCCTGGTTTCCATCGAAAGATCCTCAAGGGCAAAGATCATCTTCAGAGGGAGGCAATTGTCAAGACCCTGCTGCTCTGCACTGCTTAACTGAAGAAATAGACAGTGACTTTGAAGAAATCGACAACGAGACTGAATAGGTATTCACTTGGGAAATGGACGACCGTGATGAAGCGAGCGGGCGATCAACGGCTACACTGTCCTCCTGTTCATAGTCACACCGTTGCCGCCATACTCTGGAAGGCTACAGTAACAGAACGGCTGACGACGGCGACACCACCAACCCCGCCAGCTATTAAGCTCCTCCTTCACGCTTCTGGAGTTATCTTACCCCTTTTCTACAAGCTGTAATATCTAGCGTAGCTCTAGAACCCTAGACTAGTTGTAGAAATCCCGAATTTGATCCTCAATCTGTACCCTGTAACTGTGATTCTTCCGTTGAAATTATCAAATCGGGGCTAGTTCGAGTACTGTGAATTGTCCTTGTAATTCTGCTCCTGTCAAGCGGCCTCCCTGGATAGCTTGGAGACGAGCGACGCTGGCCCCTGAGAGCATGTATTCGAGCCTTGGCCGTTGGCGGTGTGGAATCGCTGCAGCGGAGGCGCGGTGAGGCCGGTGGGAACGGCCAGCGGCACGACGCTGTGGCCGGCGGGGGGTGGCGGCAGGAAGGGGATCGAGCCGAGGATGGGGGAGGTGAATTGGAGGCCGGGCAGGAATGTGTAGGAGGGGGAATCGATTTCTTTTTTTAGCCTTTCCTATCAATTTTTGGCATCGACAATTAAACCACCCGGTTCGCTGCAAACCACCCAAGTTCACCAGTTTGGTTCGACCAAAACCGGACGGTTCGACCGGTTTTTCTGGTTTGAAGGCGTGGATGGTCCCCAGCCTTAACCAGCTGCGAAGGTCACCGGTTCTGTCTTTTTTTGTTCAACCGCTGATCCGGTCCAGTTTTTTTACAAACTATTGAGGCTAGAACATTCGATCCCATAAACAAAGAAATTGGTATTGTAGCAAATGACTTTCCTGTGTCCTACTTTGAATCCGACAAAGATATCTGATATTCATTATGTGTGTCTGGTTGGATTGTTGTTTCTCTTTCCATTACCATTCCGCCGGATTCGGAACCAGATTCAGGCAAAAATTATCCGATCCGGTTTCACTCTTAGAAAATTGGAATCCCTCTAGATGGTCTAGATTAAGATGGTGTGGGAAAAGGTCCCCTCTATGATGCCTCTGATAGCCTTATATAGCATAACTTATGAAATGTTTCCATGTCAGTGCATAGGGCGTGCAGGGTCTGGAATTTGGTCCTGGTGCCGATTTTCGACATGTTTAAGGCCCTTCTCCATATTCTTATAGTTCTCCCTATTTCCAATATGTTGTATGATAGTGAACCCCCTCCTCAGGCGGTCATGAATCTTTTGGTGTGGTTTGGGTTTTTGGGGTCCCATCTTAGCAGCGAAGGAAGGCATATAGATAAGCGATTGGACTTATCACTGAGACATCCATTACGATTGTATCAACTCGATACAATGTTTGAATGAAAATGCATTTTAGTAAAAAGCTAAATATCATCCAGCCTCGCTCCGCTGTTCGTCTCGGATGTTGCTAACCATAAAGGCTCGTGGCCTTTCCGGTTGCCTTGACCCGACCCAAGCTCTCCTAACTGAGAACAACCGAAATAGAGGAACCCTAGGCCTTTTATTGGTTGCGTACACATTTCAATCCTCGTACCTCATCTATGCGGATTTGTCATGTTGGAGAAGAGAGAATTGTCAGGGGGAAAATTGCCCACATGTTCAGGAAAATTTGTTGTCATACATGCTTCCAGAGTTCCAAGTGCTTGTCAGACTACATCATAAGGGGGGGGGGATTGGTTTGCTCGGGAGGGTTGGGGGTGAACAGTGAGCCCATGAGGATTGCTACATGTGGCCATGCCACCGCTTTAAGATTCGGAATTGCTAAGTAGCATCTAGATGTTTTTTAAGGATGTCACATCTAAGTTGATAACCATTGGATCTATTTCACTGTTGTAAATCTAAATCTAGTGTAGAATTGATTCCCACCGTCCTTCGTCGCTAAGTCGTGCACGTTGCTGTCGCTCGGCGTTGCTTCTTTTTTTCCTTTGTTGGTGCAGCCTCTCGTTGCATGGGCTGGCTGTTTATTTTTTTGTCTTTTATAGACCGTGTTGTAAGAATTGAAGACGCTATCTGTTTTAGGGCCCATAGGATTAAACTTGTTACAAGATTGAAGCAACTGTAGCATTTTTTCTTTTTTGAGAAGAGGTGCAATTGTAGCTCTTTTTTTCGAACTGGTGCAATTGTAGCTCGTACACATACGTCTCACTCAGCTGCGTTTTTGTTCGCCTCAAAAACAAAAAAGCTGAATTTTTGTTCCCCGACTGTCTGCGTTACCTCGTCTTACCTTAGTCAGGCCCCCTGTTCAAGAATTCATCCGATTAACCAGTTAACTTGCCGATTAATCCCTACTCATAGGGTCCCCGAGTAGCCGATTACCCGATAAATCATCCGATTAATTGATTAAATGGCCGATTAACTTGCCGATTAGTCAATTAATCCCTTACTCACCAGCCGACCGAGCAGCTACCAGTTAACGATTTCCTCAACAATGGTCAGGCCCAACGGTGATGTCTCTGCGCTTGGGTCCACTGTTTTTTTAGTTGTTGTATTTTCAAAGCAATGCACGAGAATGGCGAGATGCAAGTTACATGTCTGTGCAACACTAGGCTTGTATGTGTATTTAAAAAAAAACTATTGAATGGCTGCATGTCATTTTTTTTCCGTGATTTCCCCTTGGGTTTTCTTTGTTTTCGTTTTCTCTGTTTCATTTTTCCTTTTTAATTCATTTTTTTTAAATGTATGTTATATATTTTTATTTTCTCCTATTCCATTTTCCTTTTTTATTTCTCTTTATTTTCTAACAAATATATAGCAATGTCTTATCTATGTTTCTGACTGTTCAACTTGTTCACTTAAATATTTGTGCAAATCTTGATTGTGGGTTATTTTGTCACACGTGTCCCATGTCTTGTCATATGTTCAGTGTCCACTTGTCAGTCGTCGTTTTCGTCTGAGTTGCAACTGAAGGAAATATGCCCTAGAGGCAATAATAAAGTTATTATTTATTTCCTTATAATCATGATAAATGTTTATTATTCATGCTAGAATTGTATTAACCAGAAATATAATACATGTGTGAATACATAGACAAACAAAGTGTCACCAGTATGCCTCTACTTAACTAGCTCGTTAATCAAAGATGGTTATGTTTCCTAACCATGAACAATGAGTTGTTATTTGATTAACGAGGTCACATCATTAGTTGAATGATCTGATTGACATGACCCATTCCATTAGCTTAGCACTCGATCGTTTAGTATGTTGCTATTGCTTTCTTCATGACTTATACATGTTCCTATAACTATGAGATTATGCAACTCCCGTTTGCCGGAGGAACACTTTGGGTGCTACCAAACGTCACAACGTAACTGGGTGATTATAAAGGAGCATTACAGGTGTCTCCAAAGGTACATGTTGGGTTGGCGTATTTCGAGATTAGGTTTTGTCACTCCGATTGTCGGAGAGGTATCTCTGGGCCCTCTCGGTAATGCACATCACTTAAGCCTTGCAAGCGTTGCAACTAAATGAGTTAATTGCGGGATGATGTATTACAGAACGAGTAAAGAGACTTGCCGGTAACGAGATTGAACTAGGTATTGGAATACCGACGATCGAATCTCGGGCAAGTAACATACCGATGACAAAGGGAACAACGTATGTTGTTATGCGGTCTGACCGATAAAGATCTTCGTAGAATATGTAGGAGCCAATATGGGCATCCAGGTCCCGCTATTGGTTATTGACCGGAGATGTGTCTCGGTCATGTCTACATCGTTCTCGAACCCGTAGGATCCGCACGCTTAAGGTTACGATGATAGTTATATTATGAGTTTATGCATTTTGATGTACCGAAGGTTGTTCGGAGTCCCGGATGTGATCACGGGCATGACGAGGAGTCTCGAAATGGTCGAGACATAAAGATTGATATATCAAAAGCCTATGTTTGGATATCGGAAGTGTTCCGGGTGAAATCGGGATTTTACCGGAGTACCGGGAAGGTTACCGGAACCCCCCGGGAGCTAAATGGGCCATGATGGGCCTTAGTGGAAAAGAGAAGAGGCAGCCCTACATGGGCTGTGCGCCTCCCCCTTCCCCTAGTCCTATTAGGACTAGGAGAGGTGGCCGGTCCCCTCTCTCTCTTTTCCCCCTCCGCGAATCCTATTCCAACTAGGATTGGGGGGGGGGGGAATCCTACTCCCAGAGGGAGTAGGACTCTCCTGGCGCGCCTCCTATGGCCGGCCAGCCTCCCCCCTCTAGTCCTTTATATACTGAGGCAGAGGCACCCCAGAGAGACACAAGTTGATCCACGTGATCTATTCCTTAGCCGTGTGCGGTGCCCCCTGCCACCATATTCCTCGATAATACTGTAGCGGAGTTTAGGCGAAGCCCTGCTGCTGTAGTGCATCAAGATCGTCACCACGCCGTCATGCTGACGGAACTCTTCCCCGACACTTTGCTGGATCGGAGTCCGGGGATCGTCATCGAGCTGAACGTGTGCTCGAACTCGGAGGTGCCGTAGTTTCGGTGCTTGATCGGTTGGATCGTGAAGACGTACGACTACTTCCTCCACGTTGTGTCAGCGCTTCCGCAGTCGGTCTGCGTTGGGTACGTAGACAACACTCTCCCCTCTCGTTGCTATGCATCACATGATCTTGCGTGTGCATAGGAAATTTTTTGAAATTACTACGAAACCCAACAGTGGCATCCGAGCCTAGATTATTTATGTTGATGTTATATGCATGAGTAGAACACAAGTGAGTTGTGGGCGATATAAGTCATACTGCCTACCAGCATGTCATACTTTGGTTCGGCGGCATTGTTGGACGAGACGACCCGGACCAACCTTACGCGTACGCTTACGCGAGACCGGTTCCCCCGACGTGCTTTGCACATAGGTGGCTTGCTGGCGACTGCCTCTCCAACTTTAGTTGAACCAAGTATGGCTACGCCCGGTCCTTGCGAAGGTTAAAACAGAGTCTATTTGACAAACTATCGTTGTGGTTTTGATGCGTAGGTGAGATTGGTTCTTGCTTAAGCCCGTAGCAGCCACGTAAAACTTGCAACAACAAAGTAGAGGACGTCTAACTTGTTTTTGCAGGGCATGTTGTGATGTGATATGGTCAAGACATGATGCTGAATTTTATTGTATGAGATGATCATGTTTTGTAACCGAGTTATCGGCAACTGGCAGGAGCCTTATGGCTGTCGTTTTATTGTATGCAATGAAATCGCCATGTAATGCTTTACTTTATTACTAAGCGATAGTGATAGTCGTGGAAGCATAAGCTTGGCGAGACGACAACGATGCTACGATGGAGTTCAAGGTGTCACGCCGGTGACGATGGTGATCATGACGGTGCTTCGGAGATGCAGATCACAAGCACAAGATGATGATGGCCATATCATATCACTTATATTGATTGCATGTGATGTTTATCCTTTTATGCATCTTATCTTGCTTTGATTGACGGTAGCATTATAAGATGATCTCTCACTAAATTATCAAGAAGTGTTCTCCCTGAGTATGCACCGTTGCGAAAGTTCTTCGTGCTGAGACACCACGTGATGATCGGGTGTGATAGGTTCTACATTCAAATACAACGGGTGCAAAACAGTTGCACACGCGGAATACTCAGGTTATACTTGACGAGCCAAGCATATACAGATATGGCCTCGGAACACGGAGACCGAAAGGTCGAGCGTGAATCATATAGTAGATATGATCAACATAACGATGTTCACCATTGAAAACTACTCCATCTCACGTGATGATCGGTTATGGTTTAGTTGATTTGGATCACGTAATCACTTAGAGGATTAGAGGGATGTCTATCTAAGTGGGAGTTCTTTAACTTGATTAACTGAACTTAAATTTATCATGAAACTTAGTACCTGATTAGTATCTTGCTTGTTTATGTTTGATTGTAGATAGATGGCTCGTGCTGTTGTTCCGTTGAATTTTAATGCGTTCCTTGAGAAAGCAAAGTTGAAAGATGATGGTAGCAATTACACGGACTGGGTCCGTAACTTGAGGATTATCCTCATTGCTGCACAGAAAAATTACGTCCTGGAAGCACCGCTGGGTGCCAGGCCTGCTGCAGGAGCAACGCCAGATGTTATGAACGTCTGGCAGAGCAAAGCTGATGACTACTCGATAGTTCAGTGTGCCATGCTTTACGGCTTAGAATCGGGACTTCAACGACGTTTTGAACGTCATGGAGCATATGAGATGTTTCAGGAGTTGAAGTTAATATTTCAAGCAAATGCCCGAATTGAGAGATATGAAGTCTCCAATAAGTTCTATAGCTACAAGATGGAGGAGAACAGTTCTGTCAGTGAGCATATACTCAAAATGTTTGGGTATAATAATCACTTGATTCAATTGGGAGTTAATCTTCCAGATGATAGTGTCATTGACAGAATTCTTCAATCACTGCCACCAAGCTACAAGAGCTTCGTGATGAACTATAATATGCAAGGGATGAACAAGACTATTCCCGAGCTCTTCGCGATGCTGAAAGCTGCGGAGGTAGAAATCAAGAAGGAGGATCAAGTGTTGATGGTCAACAAGACCACTAGTTTCAAGAAAAAGGGCAAAGGGAAGAAGAAGGGGAACTTCAAAAAGAGCGGCAAGCAAGTTACTACTCAAGAGAAGAAACCCAAACCTGGACCTAAGCCTGAAACTGAGTGCTTCTATTGCAAGCAGACTGGTCACTGGAAGCAGAACTGCCCCAAGTATTTGGCGGATAAGAAGGATGGCAAGGTGAACAAAGGTATATGTGATATACATGTTATTGATGTGTACCTTACTAATGCTCGCAGTAGCACCTGGGTATTTGATACTGGTTCTGTTGCTAATATTTGCAACTCGAAACAGGAACTACGGATCAAGCGAAGATTGGTTAAGGACGAGGTGACGATGCACGTGGGAAACGGTTCCAAAGTCGATGTGATCGCAGTCGGCACGCTACCTCTACATCTACCTTCAGGATTAGTATTAGACCTAAATAATTGTTATTTGGTGCCAGCGTTAAGCATGAACATTATATCTGGATCTTGTTTGATGCGAGACGGTTATTCATTTAAATCAGAGAATAATGGTTGTTCTATTTATATGAGTAATATCTTTTATGGTCATGCACCCTTGGAGAGTGGTCTATTCTTGTTGGATCTCGATAGTAGTAACACACATATTCATAATGTTGAAGCCAAAAGATGCAGAGTTGATAATGATAGTGCAACTTATTTGTGGCACTGCCGTTTAGGTCATATCGGTGTAAAGCGCATGAAGAAACTCCATTCTGATGGACTTTTGGAACCACTTGATCATGAATCACTTGGTACTTGCGAACCGTGCCTCATAGGCAAGATGACCAAAACACCGTTCTCCGGTAATATGGAGAGAGCAACAGATTTGTTGGAAATCATACATACAGATGTATGTGGTCCGATGAATATTGAGGCTCATGGCGGATATCATTATTTTCTCACCTTCACAGATGATTTAAGCAGATATGGGTATATCTACTTAATGAAACATAAGTCTGAAACATTTGAAAAGTTCAAAGAATTTCAGAATGAAGTTGAAAATCATCGTAACAAGAAAATAAAGTTTCTACGATCTGATCGTGGAGGAGAATATTTGAGTTACGAGTTTGGTGTACATTTGAAAAATTGTGGAATAGTTTCGCAACTAACGCCACCCGGAACACCTCAGCGTAATGGTGTGTCCGAACGTCGTAATCGTACTTTACTAGATATGGTGCGATCTATGATGTCTCTTACTGATTTACCGCTATCGTTTTGGGGATACGCTCTAGAGACGGCCGCATTCACGTTAAATAGGGCACCATCAAAATCCGTTGAAACGACGCCTTATGAACTGTGGTTTGGCAAGAAACCAAAGTTGTTGTTTCTAAAAGTTTGGGGCTGCGATGCTTATGTGAAAAAGCTTCAACCTGATAAGCTCGAACCCAAATCGGAGAAATGTGTCTTCATAGGATATCCAAAGGAAACTATTGGATACACCTTCTATCACAGATCCGAAGGCAAGACTTTTGTTGCTAAATTCGGAAACTTTCTGGAGAAGGAGTTTCTCTCGAAAGAAGTGAGTGGGAGGAAAGTAGAACTTGACGAGGTAACTGTACCTGCTCCCTTATTGGAAAGTAGTACATCACAGAAAACTGTTTCTGCGACACCTACACCAGTTAGTGAGGAAGCTAATGATGATGATCATGAAACTTTAGAACAAGATACTACTGAACCTCGTAGATCAACCAGAGTAAGATCCGCACCAGAGTGGTACGGTAATCCTGTTCTGGAAGTCATGTTATTAGATCATGATGAACCTACGAACTATGAAGAAGCGACGGTGAGCCCAGATTCCGCAAAGTGGCTTGAAGCCATGAAATCTGAGATGGGATCCATGTATGAGAACAAAGTGTGGACTTTGGTTGACTTGCCCGATGATCGGCAAGCAATTGAGAATAAATGGATCTTCAAGAAGAAGACTGACGCTGACGGTAATATTACTGTCTACAAAGCTCGACTTGTCACAAAAGGTTTTCGGCAAGTTCAAGGGATTGACTACGATGAGACCTTCTCACCGTAGCGATGCTTAAGTCTGTCCGAATCATGTTAGCAATTGCCGCATTTTATGATTATGAAATTTGGCAGATGGATGTCAAAACTGCATTCCTGAATGGATTTCTGGAAGAAGAGTTGTATATGATGCAACCAGAAGGTTTTGTCGATCCAAAGGGAGCTAACAAAGTGTGCAAGCTCTAGCGATCCATTTATGGACTGGTGCAAGCCTCTCGGAGTTGGAATAAACGCTTTGATAGTGTGATCAAAGCATTTGGTTTTATACAGACTTTTAGAGAAGCCTGTATTTACAAGAAAGTGAGTGGGAGCTCTGTAGCATTTCTGATATTATATGTGGATGACATATTACTGATTGGAAATGATATAGAATTTCTGGACAGCATAAAGGGATACTTGAATAAGAGTTTTTCAATGAAAGACCTCGGTGAAGCTGCTTACATATTAGGCATTAAGATATATAGAGATAGATCAAAACGCTTAATTGGACTTCCACAAACAACATACCTTGACAAAATTTTGAAGAAGTTCAAAATGGATCAAGCAAAGAAAGGACTAAGGATATGCTTCTCGTATATGGAGGTGACAAAGAGCTCGTCGTAAAAGGGTACGTTGATGCAAACTTTGAAACTGATCCGGACGATTCTAAATCGCAAACTGGATGCGTGTTTACATTAAACGGTGGAGCTGTCAGTTGGTGCAGTTCTAAACAAAGCGTCGTAGCGGGATCTACATGTGAAGCGGAGTACATAGCTGCTTCGGAAGCAGCAAATGAAGGAGTCTGGATGAAGGAGTTCATATATGATCTAGGTGTCATACCTAGTGCATCGGGACCAATGAAAATCTTTTGTGACAATACTGGTGCAATTGCCTTGGCAAAGGAATCCAGATTTCACAAGAGAACCAAGCACATCAAGAGACGCTTCAATTCCATCCGGGATCTAGTCTAGATGGGAGACATAGAGATTTGCAAGATACATACGGATCTGAATGTTGCAGACCCATTGACTAAGCCTCTTCCACGAGCAAAACATGATCAGCACCAAGGCTCCATGGGTGTTAGAATCATTATAGTGTAATCTAGATTATTGACTCTAGTGCAAGTGGGAGACTGAAGGAAATATGCCCTAGAGGCAATAATAAAGTTATTATTTATTTCCTTATAATCATGATAAATGTTTATTATTCATGCTAGAATTGTATTAACCGGAAACATAATACATGTGTGAATACATAGACAAACAAAGTGTCACTAGTATGCCTCTACTTGACTAGCTCGTTAATCAAACATGGTTATGTTTCCTAACCATGAACAATGAGTTGTTATTTGATTAACGAGGTCACATCATTAGTTGAATGATCTGATTGACATGACCCATTCCATTAGCTTAGCACCCGATCGTTTAGTATGTTGCTATTGATTTCTTCATGACTTATACATGTTCCTATAACTATGAGATTATGCAACTCCCGTTTGCCGGAGGAACACTTTGGGTGCTACCAAACGTCACAACGTAACTGGGTGATTATAAAGGAGCATTACAGGTGTCTCCAAAGGTACATGTTGGGTTGGCGTATTTCGAGATTAGGTTTTGTCACTCCGATTGTCGGAGAGGTATCTCTGGGCCCTCTCGGTAATGCACATCACTTAAGCCTTGCAAGCATTGCAACTAAATGAGTTAATTGCGGGATGATGTATTACAGAACGAGTAAAGAGACTTGCCGGTAACGAGATTGAACTAGGTATTGGAATACCGACGATCGAATCTCGGGCAAGTAATATACCGATGACAAAGGGAACAACGTATGTTGTTATGCGGTCTGACCGATAAAGATCTTCATAGAATATGTAGCCAATATGGGCATCCAGGTCCCGCTATTGGTTATTGACCGGAGACGTGTCTCGGTCATGTCTACATCGATCTCGAACCCGTAGGGTCCGCACGCTTAAGGTTACGATGACAGTTATATTATGAGTTTATGCATTTTGATGTACCGAAGGTTGTTCGGAGTCCCAGATGTGATCATGGGCATGACGAGGAGTCTCGAAATGGTCGAGACATAAAGATTGATATATTGGAAGCCTATGTTTGGATATCGGAAGTGTTCCGGGTGAAATCAGGATTTTACCGGAGTACCGGGAAGGTTACCGGAACCCCCCGGGAGCTAAATGGGGCATGATGGGCCTTAGTGGAAAAGAGAAGAGGCAGCCCTCCATGGGCTGTGCGCCTCCCCCTTCCCCTAGTCCTATTAGGACTAGGAGAGGTGGCCGGCCCCCTCTCTCTCTTTTCCCCCTCCGCGAATCCTATTCCAACTAGGATTGGGGGGGGGGGAATCCTACTCCCAGAGGGAGTAGGACTCTCCTGGCGCGCCTCCTATGGCCGGCCAGCCTCCCCCCTCTAGTCCTTTATATACTGAGGCAGAGGCACCCCAGAGAGACACAAGTTGATCCACGTGATCTATTCCTTAGCCGTGTGCGGTGCCCCCTGCCACCATATTCCTCGATAATACTGTAGCGGAGTTTAGGCGAAGCCCTGCTGCTGTAGTGCATCAAGATCGTCACCACGCCGTCGTGCTGACGGAACTCTTCCCCGACACTTTGCTGGATCGGAGTTCGGGGATCGTCATCGAGCTGAACGTGTGCTCGAACTCGGAGGTGCCGTAGTTTCGGTGCTTGATCGGTTGGATCGTGAAGACGTACGACTACTTCCTCTATGTTGTGTCAGCGCTTCTGCAGTCGGTCTGTGTTGGGTACGTAGACAACACTCTCCCCTCTCGTTGCTATGCATCACATGATCTTGCGTGTGCATAGGAAATTTTTTGAAATTACTACGAAACCCAACAGCAACCCCAACCCCAACATGCAACCGGGCCCATTTTTTTCCTAGTTGCAGGTCCACCCTTGATATGCAACCGAGGGCTGACCCATTTTTTTCACCGGCGTAACTCCACCTCCGACATGCAATTTTGGGGTCCCAATTGCAAGTCCACCATCGATATGCAAGTGGGGCTCGGCCCATGTTTGTCCTAGTTGCAAGCACACTCTAGACATGCAACTGGGGTCCCGGACCCTTTTTTCCCTAGTTGCAAGTCCACAAATGATACGTAAGTAAGGGTCGGCCCATTTTTTTCACCGGTTGCAACTCCACCTTCGACATGCAATTTGGGGGGTCCCAATTGCAAGTCCACCCTCGATATGCAAGTGGGGATCGGCCCATGTTTGTCCTAGTTGCAAGCACACTCTAGACATGCAACTGGGGTCCCGGACCCTTTTTTCCCTAGTTGCAAGTCCACAAATGATATGTAAGTAAGGGTCGGCCCATTTTTGTCACAGGTTGCAACTCCACCTCCAACATGCAATTTGGGGGTCCCAGTTGCAAGTCCACCCTCGATATGCAAGTGGGGCTCGGCCCATGTTTGTCCTAGTTGCAAGCACACTCTTGACATGCAACTGGGGCCCCGAACCCTTTTTTTTCCTAGTTGCAAGTCCATCCATGATATGCAAGTAAGGGCCAACCCATTTTTGTCACCTTTTGCAACTCCACCCCCGACATGCAATTTGGGGGTCCCAATTGCAAGTCCACCCTCGATATGCAAGTGGGGCTCGGCCCATGTTTGTCCTAGTTGCAAGCACACTGTAGACATGCAACTGGGGTCCCGGACCCTGTTTTTCCTAGTTGCAAGTCCACAAATGATATGTAAGTAAGGGTCGGCCCATTTTTGTCATAGGTTGCAACTCCACCTCCGACATGCAATTTGGGGGTCCCAGTTGCAAGTCCACCCTCTATATGCAAGTGGGGCTCGGCCCATGTTTGTCCTAGTTGCAAGCACACTCTTGACATGCAACTGAGGCCCCAAACCCTTTTTTCCCTAGTTGCAACTCCACCCATGATATGCAAGTAAGGGCCGACCCATTTTTGTCACCGGTTGCAACTCCACCTCCGACATGCAATTTGGGGGTCCCAGTTGCAAGTCCACCCTCGATATGCAAGTGGGGCTCGACCCATTTTTGTCCTAGTTGCAAGCACGCCCTAGACATGCAACTTGGGGGGAGGGGGGCTTTTTCCCTAGTTGCATGTCCACCCTTGATGTGCAACTCAGGGCTGACCCAGTTTTGTCAACGATTGCAACTCCACCACCGACATGCAATTTGGGGGTCTCAATTGCAAGTCCAACCTCAATATGAAAGTGGGGCTCGATCCATTTTTTGTCCTAGTTGCAAGAACAACCTTGGCATGCAACTGGGGGGCCCTTTTTTCCTAGTTGCAAATCCACCCTTGATATGCAACTGAGGGCCGACCCATTTTTTGTCACCGTTGCAACTCCACCTCCGACATGCAAGTTGGGGATCCCAGTTGCAGGTCCACCCTCGATATGCAAGTGGGGCTCCACCCATTTTTGTCCTAGTTGCAAGCAGACCCATGAAATGCAACTGGGAGGGCCCACCCTTGACTTGGAACATGGCACATAGCCTTAGTTGTTCTAGTTTGCAAGTCAGTCACTGACTCACACCCGGGCCCATGGTATGGAGGTGTCCCAATTACAAGTTAACCCTCGATTCACAACTGGGCCAGTATTTGAAGTTATCTCAGTTGCTAGTCCAAGTTCGACTCGCAACTTGCTAATAGTTGTTTTGTTGTCTGAGGTGCCACTCAACCCCCGACTCACAAACAGGCATGTACTTGTTTGCCTTCTTAGTTGCAAGTCCATCCTCTACTAGCAACTACGACCATAGTTTGTTATCCTCCCAATTGCGAGCCCACCCTCGACTCACAACTCGGGTCCCGTAGTTTTGTTTACTTGTCCCGGTTGTAAGTCCACCATCGACTCGCAACTGGAATTGTAGTTGTAGATGCCCCAATTGCAAGTCCATCCCTCGAGTCATAACCGAGATTGTGTTGTAGGTCTCCCAGTCGCAAGTACACCCTCTACTAGCAACTACGTCATGGAGTTATAGTTGCCCAAGTTGCAAGTCCACCCTTTGACTCACAAATCTGTAATTTGTTCTCATCTTAGTTGCAAGCACACTCTTGACATGCAACTCGGGGCTCCGACCCTGGTTTTTCCTAGTTGCAAGTCCATCGATGATATGCAACTTAGAGCCAACCCATTTTTGTAACTGGTTGCAACTCCACCTCCGACATGCAATTTGGGGGTCCTAGTTGCAAGTCCACCCTCGATATGCAAGTGGGGCTCAACCCATTTTTGTCCTGTTGCAAGCACACCCTTGACATGCAACTTGGGGGGGGGGCTTTTTTTCCTAGTTGCAAGTCCACCCTTGATGTGCAACTGAGGGCCGACCCATTTTTGTCATCGACTGCAACTCCACCACCGACATGCAATTTGGGGGTCCCAATTGCAAGTCCACCCTTGATATGAATGTGTGACTCGACCCATTTTTTGTCCTAGTTGCAAGCACACCCTTGGCACACAACTGAGGGGGGGGGGCTTTTTTTCCTAGTTGCAAGTCCACCCTTGATATGCATCTGAGGGACGGCCCATTTTTTATCACTGGTTGCAACTACAACTCCGAAATGCATGTTGGGGATCCCAGTTGCAAGTGCACCCTCGATATGCAAATGGGGCTCCACCCATTTTTGTCCTAGTTGCAAGCACACCCATGAAATGCAACTAGGAGGGTCCACCTTCGACTTGCAACATGGCCCGTAGTTGTAGTTGTTCGTGTTTGCAATTCTGTCACGGACTCGCACCCGGGCCCGTGGTTTGTAGTTGTCCCAATTACAAGTTCACCCTCGATTCACAACCGGGCCCGTAGTTGAAGTTGTCTCAGTTGCTAGTATATGTTTGACTCGCAACTCGCCCATAGTTTTTTTGTCAAAGGTGCCACTCAACCCCTGACTCACTATGGGCTCGTAGTTGTTTGACTTGTTAGTTACAAGTCCATTCTCTACTAGCAACTACGACCGTAGTTTGTTATCCCCCCAACTGCGAATCCACCCTCGACTCGCAAGTAGGGTCCCATAGTTTTGTTTACTTGTCTCGGTTGTAAGTCCACCCTCGACTCGCAACTGGGATTGTAGTTGTAGATACCCCAACTGCAAGTCCACCCTTGAGTCATAACTGGGATTGTGTTGTTGGTGTCCCAGTCGTAAGTATGCACTCTACTCACAACTAGGTCATGTAGTTGTAGTTGCCCATTTTGCAAGTCCACCCTTTGACTCACAAATCTGTAATTTATCCTCATCCTAGTTGCAAGCCCACCATCGACTCACAATTGGGAACATATTTTTTGTTTCCATGGTTGCAAGTCCACCTCCCACTCACAACTTGCCCCATAGTTTATAGGTGTCCTAGTTGCAAGTCCAAGTTCGACTCGCAACTAGCACCATAGTTTTCTTGTCGTCCAATTTACAATTCAACCCCCGACTCGCAACTAGGCCATGTGGTTTTTTGTCGTCATAGTTGCAAGTCCACCATCGGCTTGAAACTGGAACCTGTTTGTTCTCCTCCTAGTTGCAAGTCCAACCTTGACTCGCAACTAGGGTCTCATAGTATTTGTCCCAGTTGCAAGTCCACTCCCAACTCACAACTAGGATTGTAGTTATTGGTGCTCTAGTTGCAAGTCCACCCTCGACTCACAACTAGGCTTGTACTTGCAGGTTCCCAGTTGCAAGTCCACACTTGACTCGCAATTGAGGCTTGTACTTGTAGTTGCCCGAGCTCCAAGTCCATCCTTGACTTGGAACCAATCCCGTAATTATTCTCATACTAGCTGCAAGCACACCTTCAACTCATAATCGACCATGTAGTTGTAGGTGTACCAGTTGCAAGTCCACGTTCGATGCGCAATTGTCACCTTAGTTTTTTTGTCGTCTCATCTGCAACTCATTCCCCGAATCTCAACTGGCCCCCATAGTTGTTTGTTGTCATAGTTGCAATTCCACCCTCGACTCGCAACTGGAACCGTAGTTTGTTCTTCTCCCAGTTGCGAGTCGATTCACAACTGGGTCTCGTAGTATTTGTCCCAGTTACAAGTTCACCCTCGACTCGCAGTTAAGATTGTAGTTGTAAGTGCCCCAGTTGCAAGTCCACCATCGATATGCAACTGAGCCTGTAGTTTGTTTTCATCCTAGTTGCAAGCACACCATCGACTCGTAACTAGGCCTATAGTGCATTTGTCACCCCGGTTGCAACTCCACCTGTGACTTGGAACCAGGCCCGTAGTTTGTTCCCAATAGCAAGCCCACGATCAGATCACAACTGGCCTTGTAGTTGTTCTTTCCTCAGTTGTAAGCCTACCCTCGACTCACAATTTGTGGCTGACCTTTGTTTGTTTCCCTTCTTTGCCCAAATGGGGGACATTTTCATATGAGTTGCAACTTCAGTTCCGACATGAAATTGGGGGGCTCCCATTTTTTCTTTTCCCAGGTGCAAGTCCGCAGTCGACATAACTAGCGCCCGACCCATTTTTGTCCTAGTTGTAAGTCCAACTACACCATTTAAGTGCAATTGGGGCCACTTTTTTGTCCCAATTGTATATCCATCCTTAGTATGCAATGGGGGGCCAACCCATTTTTGTCCTAGTCGCAACCCCATCCATGATGCGCAACTAGGGGCTCAACCCATTTTTGTTCCACTTGCAAGTCCACTTAGTTCTAGCCCAGTTGTCGGCCCGCTCGATTCAGGTTTGCTTTTGTAAAACCCATGTATTTTATCTCGGCCTCCGTTTGTGTTTTGCTGGTCATTTTTCATGGGCTTTTCTTTCTGTGTTTCTTGTTACATGCTCTTTTGTAAAGGAGGAAGGGGCAAGCGTTCTGTTTTTTTGTTTGTTAGTAGTAGTACTCTTATGTCTTAAACCGTTAGGCAAGATCAAGAAGTACACATGGAGGAACCTGGGCCAGGCCAGCCCAATGCAAGTATTTTTATTCTTTGTAGCATCGGGGAATCCTATTCCTTGCGTACCACAAGGAATTGCAAGCACTCACGCATCTTGGACACGAGCGGTCGAGCACCTGCGATAACAAGCCGATCCATTATAGGTTACTTCCCCACCGGTTTTGGGATGTTCCTAGAACCTTCCGTGAAATGTTTTTCTGAGTTATTTTCTTTTTCCTATTTTTCTGTTTGCCTTTATTTTTCTATTTTTATTACCATATTCCTTTTTCAAATCCGTGAATTTTTTTAGATCCGTGGGCATTATAGAAAATCACGAACATTGTTTTGAAATTTGTGAACTATTTTCATGACTTTATTTGAAATACGAGACAATTTACAAATCCGAGAACAATTTTTGCAGATACATGAACAATCTTTGAAATACGGGAACAATTTTGAAATTCAAGAACAATTTTTAAACTATAGGAAAAAAAATCCAAAACCTTGAACAATTTTTTAAAACTTTTGGAGAACTTATAGAAATACTGTAACACTTTTATAAATATGGGAACAATTTACAAATCCATGAACATGTTTTGAAATACGAGAAGATTTTTTGAATTCATTCACATTCTTTAAATCTTCGAACATTTTACAAAATCATGAATATTTTTTAAATTTTGACATTTTTTAGAATCATGCACACTTTTTGAATTTATGTCTTTTTCAAAAAAATGATAAACAATTTATCAACTTGTGAATATTTTTCAAATTTGCGAACATTTCTTGAATTCACAAATAATTTTGTAAATTCATGAACATTTTTTGAATAACATTTACTCATAATCACGAACAATTCTTGAAATCTTAGACGTTTTTTAATTCATGAACATTTTTCAAATTAAATTAGTTCCTGCGTTGTTTAATCGTAACCTGCTAATTGGAAGGCACGTAACTAGCTTCTTTTCCCGAGGCAAGGGAACGTAACTAGTTTTTCAAGGTGGGAAATAACTAGCTAATCAGAACTGTTGTAGTTTGGTGCTTTTTTGCTAGGAGCCACGGAATGCTTAAGTAGTTTGTACGCACGTCCCGCGATAGCAGGATAGCTTCCTGTCGGGCTGGAGCGACTAATCAACACAAAAAAAAAAATTACAGGCTAGAGACAAACAAACAAACAAGAGGGCAACAAACAATGATGATATCATACTTAGATGTGACATAGTTATGTCACATCTAGATGAGGCCTAGACACATCCTTTAAGATTTAGGAGTGGGATCAAACACATCATAGAATGTTCCCTCAAAAACCACCTCCACGAAAACGTTCGTTCAACAGGATTCATGTGTTTTGTTTCCTGTTCCTAAGAGCAGACATTGTATAAAATGTTCAACAAAGCAAAGCAAACCACATCAACAAGGACGCCGCAGCTAATATCGCTCAAGGGCGAGGCCTTCCGCTTCTTTCCATGGAAGTCGGTGAGAACTATCTTCGACTGCAGTGACAACTATAATATCCCTCAAGGGCTTGAAGCCTTCCGCTTCTTCCCAAGGAAGACGTCGGTGAGAACCGTCTTCGACTGCAGTGACGCCTTCAGCATCTCCAAACCCTACCAAAAATGAAAAATCAACAATTAAAGAATGAGCTAAGACTTGCAGTCCTAATGAAAGGGAAAATAAATCAACTGAACGATCAATTTGCACAAGTAGCCACTCATTACCTCGGCGTAGCCAAGCTGCACGGTCTTCTCCTGGAGCGAGCCGATGTCCGTGATGCCAAAGGTGTTGAGGATGGTGATCCCGGAGATGGTGGACATGGGCGCGATCTTGAGGTCGTCCATCACCGTGTACGTCACGATCCGCTGCACAAACCCGGCGGCCCCTGCCGCCGCAGCGGGCGACCCGGCGCCGCCGACGGAGCCAACAAGCAGCGCCTGAGTCGTCATCCTTGCGCCGCAGCTTCCACACGGCGTCTCACTTGCCATGGTCACGTAGCTCCTGCAGTTGGGTAAGTAGGTGCCGGTGCAGCGGAAGATTTGCAGAGTGGTTTGCGGCGCCTTTGCCTCTGGAAGCTGGAGCAACCTCCCGCTCTCGCAGCCGCCGGCGGGCCTGAGCAGGGCGTCCTTGGCGTTGTCGCGGCAGATGTAGGTGTCGTCGAGCCTGTCGACGCTGCTGTAGAGGTTGACCACGGAGCCGGCCGCGGGGCTGTCGTCGGCGATCAGCTTGGCCACCGTGCCCAGCGGCAGCGTGAGGAGGGAGAAGAGGAAGTCGACGACGTCCTTGCCGGCCTCGGCGTACAGCACGCGCTGGGACTTGCTGTTCACCAGCAGCTTCATGCTTAGCTTGTCGCCGCCGGCAGCATTGGTTTTCTCGGTTGATGACATCTTTGATTTCGACCGAAAAACGGGTCCGTGATTTGCCGGGATATGCCCCTGGGCATTGCCATGTATATATACGAGGACGATCCTTGATAGCCAAGATTACAACGATACACAAGATACTAACAGGATAAATTTACAGATTGCAACAAATAAATATGGTTATCCCTGACTACCCGCGGGATATAGCTAGATTACATTGGCAAGTTGAGCGTTACAATTATGATTCCCCAGTGCAGATTACAACAAGTCCGGTTTCTCTGTTGAGATGTGCCGATGTTGCTGGCTCAGATTTGTTGAGTATCCTGATTATCAGGAAGTATAGGATAAAGTGGAATTTATTTCTACCTTATCTTGCATCAAATATTTCTTTCACATGGTATCAGCCTAGTCTTTTTTTGCGAGAAAATTTCCGATCTATTCATCTATCAGCCTAGTCTTGAATCCACAATCCTAGCCGCCGCCGTTTTCACACCACGCCGCACCAGGGTGATCGATCTCCATGATCGCCATCGGGGGCCACGCCGCCCGTACCTAGAGTTCGTTCACCGGTCATGTTGATCGGCTGCTCTAGAGTTTTTTCGCGATCTTTTGATCTGAATTTTTCTCTCGTGCCAGTCGTTTTAATCGGTGTTTCTTTTTGGTTTTTTTTATCTAAGATCAGTTTTCGTAGCTCGCCGCCGTCGACCCTCGCGCGCCTCTACTCCAACTCCGGCGCGACCACCAGGACTCTTCTCCGACCGAGCGGCCTCACACGACGTGGCGGCCCATCATGGTCGTCGTCCGCGCGTCTGCCCGTCCATTGTTGTGCGCCGGCTGTCGTTGCCCTGTCCTCGAGTATAATGCAATCCTCCATCGATCGAGCAACGAGTTACCTTTGCATTGACCAGTCGGACCACAACGCCGTCGCCCCGTGGTTCTCCTCGCGGCTGCACGGACCCGCGTCGCTGCCGCGTCGCCCTTTCAGGCCATAGCGTCGCGGCACGCGGTTCACACCGCCGTCCCGAGGCTGTTCCCGCGGTTGCATCTACCCACGCATTGCCGCTGCATCGCCCCTTCGGGTCGTAGCGCCGCAGCCTGCAGTCCACCGTCGTCCCAAGGCCGTCCCCGCGGTTGCACCAACCCACGCGCTGCCACTGCGTGGCCTCTTCGAATCATAGCGTCGCGACACGCGATCCATGCTGTCGTTCCAGACCGTCCCCGCAACTCCACTGACCCTCGCGATGTCGTTGCATCATCCCTTCGGAGACTGGCCCATGAAATCTTGCTGGTTCCTAGGAGACGTACATATCTTCAGAATTTTAGCAATATCCATTTACCAGAAGTGCTCCTCGAGACGGTCCGTAATCCAAGCACCAATAGAGTCTAAGAAAACGGAGACATGATCAAACCGACAATTCATTTTAGGATTAATTGGGCGAAAATCATATCGCCGAGGGATCCAGGGGCCCTTCCATGTTCTAACCGATGCCTCGCCACCAATCCTCCATATTCTACATTTCTTAACCAGGTCCAAACCATGTAGTATGCCTTTCCAAACAACCGAGGAATTTGCAGAGAACACCGTATCCAGTATACTTTCATTTGGAAAATATTTTGCCTTTAACAAGCAAGCACATAAACTGTTAGAAGACTCAATTAATAGTCACACTTGTTTTACCAACAATGCTTGGTTAAAAGGTCGCATATCCCTGAATCCCATACTACCCTCACTCTTAGGTAGTCTCAACTTGTTCCAACTGAGCCATGCCATCTTTTTCTTGCCCCTCTCCACACCCCACCAATATTGCCTCATCATTCTCTTGTAAGATCATCACACATCGAAGTAGGTAAACGAAACACGCTCATAATATACATGGAGATAGCCTGGGCAATAACTTTGATCTAAATCTCTTTATTGTCCGAGGACATGAACTGCTCACTCCAATCCACAAGTTTCTTCATGCATTCTTCCCTTAGGTACCGGCAAACTCAAATATTTTGGTTCAAAGCTTCACTAGTAATCTCCAACAACATATTTACTTCCACACATACCACCTCAAAAAAATTACCGGAGAAAAGGATGGGACACTTCTATGGTTTTATAAGTTGACTCGTATCTAGCGCGTAAGTGCTCAACAAACCTTTCATAATTATTACTTGCTGCTCTAAAGATAAAAAAACAAAAGTTAATCATCCACAAATAATAAGTAATATATCGTCGGCACATGATGACAAAATTTTAACTCCTTCCAACCCCTCCTCCGAAGTAGCTTTGTTGACCAAACATGAAAGGGCGTCAGCAACAAAGAGAAATAAAAACGGATACAAGGGATCACCTTGCTAGAGGCCACGAGAGGGGTTGAAAGACTCCAATAATTACTCATTCAATTTCATTCAGTACTTCACAGAGGTCACACATGCCGTGATCCAAGAAATCCACTTATGAGAGAAACCCCACGTGACTAGGGCCTTCTCCAAGAATAGCCAATCCATTGGTCATATGCTTTAGAAATATCTAATTTATATGCACAACATGCCGGTGAATTGTCTCCCACAGATTGAATATAATCAATACACTGAAAAGCTATAACAGAGTTATCCAAAATTTGCTTCCCTGCAATAAATGCACTATGGTTTTTCGAAATAAGCACTGACACGTCTTCAATGTATCTACTTTTTCAAACATGTTTGCTATTTACCTCTAATTTGCATGATTTGAATGAAACTAACCCGACTGGCGTTGTTTTCAACAGAACTATCTTGGTATTATTTTTGTGCATAAATAAAAGTGCTCGAAATCATACGGGGATTTTTCATGAATTATTTCAAAAATATTTAAGGAATTATGGAGCAAAGATGGACCAGAGAGGAGCCACCAGGGCTCCATACGCCCTGGTGGTGCTCCCCCTAGGGCGCCGAGTGGGCGTGTGGGACCACCAAATACCGCCTTTCGACAATTCCACCGCCATAAAATTGAAGGAAATATGCCCTAGAGGCAATAATAAAGTTATTATTTATTTCCTTATATCATGATAAAAGTTTATTATTCATGCTAGAATTGTATTAACCGGAAACATAATACATGTGTGAATACATAGACAAACAGAGTGTCACTAGTATGCCTCTACTTGACTAGGTCATTAATCAAAGATGGTTATGTTTTCTAACCATGGACAAAGAGTTGTTATTTGATTAACAGGATCACATCATTAGTTGAATGATCTGATTGACATGACCCATTCCATTAGCTTAGCACCCGATCGTTTAGTATGTTGCTATTGCTTTCTTCATGACTTATACATGTTCCTATGACTATGAGATTATGCAGCTCCCGTTTGCCAGAGGAACACTTTGTGTGCTACCAAACGTCACAACGTAACTGGATGATTATAAAAGAGCTCTATAGGTGTCTCCAAAGGTACATGATGGGTTGGCGTATTTCGAGATTAGGATTTGTCACTCCGATTGTCGGAGAGGTATCTCTGGGCCCTCTCGGTAGTGCACATCACTTAAGCCTTGCAAGCATTGCAACTAATGAGTTAGTTGCGGGATGATGTATTACAGAACGAGTAAAGAGACTTGCCGGTAACGAGATTGAACTAGGTATAGGATACCGACGATCGAATCTCGGGCAAGTAACATACCGATGACAAAGGGAACAACGTATGTTGTTATGTGGTCTGATCGATAAAAGATCTTCGTAGAATATGTAGGAGCCAATATGAGCATCTAGGTTCCGCTATTGGTTATTGACCGGAGACGTGTCTCGGTCATGTCTACATTGTTCTCGAACCCGTAGGGTCCGCACGCTTAAGGTTACGATGACGGTTATATTATGAGTTTATGCATTTTGATGTACCGAAGGTTGTTCGGAGTCCCGGATGTGATCACGGACATGACGAGGAGTCTCGAAATGGTCGAGACATAAAGATTGATATATTGGAAGCCTATGTTTGGATATCGGAAGTGTTCCGGGTGAAATCGGGATTTTACCGGAGTACCGGGAGGTTACCGGAACCCCCCGGGAGGTATATGGGCCTTAGTGGGCCTTAGTGGAAGAGAGGAGAGGTGGCCAGAGATGGGCCACGCGCCCCTCCCCCCTTAGTCCGAATTGGACAAGGAGAGGGGGCCGGCCCCCCTTCCTCCTCTCTCTCCTCTCCCCCCTCCACGAATCCTATTCCAACTAGGAAAGGGGGGGGAGTCCTACTTCCAGAAGGAGTAGGACTCCTCCTGGCACGCCACACCTTGGCCGGCCGGCCCCCCTCCCTTGAACCTTTATATACGGAGGCAGGGGCACCCCTAGAGACACAAGTTGATCCACGTGATCATATTCTTAGCCGTGTGCGGTGCCCCCTTCCACCATAGTCCTCGATAATATTGTAGCGGTGCTTAGGCGAAGCCCTGCGACGGCAGTACATCAAGATCGTCACCACGCCGTCGTGCTGACGGAACTCTTCCCCGACACTTTGCTGGATCGGAGTCCGGGGATCATTATCGAGCTGAACGTGTGCTAGAACTCGGAGGTGCCGTAGTATCGGTGCTTGATCGGTCGGGCTGTGGAGACGTACGACTACATCAACCAAACGCTTCCGTTGTCGATCTACAAGGGTACGTAGATCATACTCTCCCCTCTCGTTGCTATGCATCACCATAATCTTGCGTGAGCGTAGGAAATTTTTTGAAATTACTACGAAACCCAACAGTGGCATCCGAGCCTAGGTTTTATATGTTGATGTTATATGCACGAGTAGAACACAAGTGAGTTGTGGGCGATATAAGTCATACTGCTTACCAGCATGTCATACTTTGGTTCGGCGGTATTGTTGGACGAAGCGGCCCGGACCAACATTACGCGTATGCTTACGCGAGACCGGTTCTCCCGACGTGCTTTGCACATAGGTGGCTTGCGGGTGACAGTTTCTCCAACTTTAGTTGAACCGAGTGTGGCTACGCCCGGTCCTTGCGAAGGTTAAAACAACACCAACTTGACAAACTATCGTTGTGGTTTTGATGCGTAGGTAAGATTGGTTCTTGCTTAAGCCCGTAGCAGCCACGTAAAACATGCAACAACAAAGTAGAGGATGTCTAACTTGTTTTTGCAGGGCATGTTATGATGTGATATGGTCAAGACATGATGCTAAATTTTATTGTATGAGATGATCATGTTTTGTAACCGAGTTATCGGCAACTGGCAGGAGCCATATGGTTGTCGCTTTATTGTATGCAATGCAATCGCGCTGTAATGCTTTACTTTATCACTAAGCGGTAGCGATAGTCGTGGAAGCATAAGATTGGCGAGACGACAACGATGCTACGATGGAGATCAAGGTGTCGCGCCGGTGACGATGGTGATCATGACGGTGCTTCGGAGATGGAGATCACAAGCACAAGATGATGATGGCCATATCATATCACTTATATTGATTGCATGTGATGTTTATCTTTTATGCATCTTATCTTGCTTTGATTGACGGTAGCATTATAAGATGATCTCTCACTAAATTATCAAGAAGTGTTCTCCCTGAGTATGCACCATTGCGAAAGTTCTTCGTGCTGAGACACCACGTGATGATCGGGTGTGATAGGCTCTACGTTCAAATACAACGGGTGCAAAACAGTTGCACACGCGGAATACTCAGGTTATACTTGACGAGCCAAGCATATACAGATATGGCCTCGGAACACGGAGACCGAAAGGTCGAGCGTGAATCATATAGTAGATATGATCAACATAACTGGACCTAAATTTATCATGAACTTAGTACCTGATAGTATCTTGCTTGTTTATGTATGATTGTAGATAAATGGCCCGTGCTGTTGTTCCATTGAATTTTAATGCGTTCCTTGAGAAAGCAAAGTTGAAAGATGATGGTAGCAATTACACGGACTGGGTCCGTAACTTGAGGATTATCCTCATTGCTGTACAGAAGAATTACGTCCTGGAAGCACCGCTGGGTGCCAGGCCTGCTGCTGGAGCAACACCAGATGTTGTGAACGTCTGGTAGAGCAAAGCTAATGACTACTTGATAGTTCAGTGTGCCATGCTTTACGGCTTAGAACCGGGACTTCAACGATGTTTTGAACGTCATGGAGCATATGAGATGTTCCAGGAGTTGAAGTTAATATTTCAAGCAAATGCCCGGATTGAGAGATATGAAGTCTCCAATAAGTTCTATAGCTGCAAAATGGAGGAGAACAGTTCTGTCAGTGAGCATATACTCAAAATGTCTGGGTATAATAATCACTTGATTCAAATGGGAGTTAATCTTCCAGATGATTGCGTCATTGACAGAATTCTCCAATCACTGCCACCAAGCTACAAGAGCTTCGTGATGAACTATAATATGCAAGGGATGAATAAGACTATTCCCGAGCTCTTCGCAATGCTGAAAGCTGCGGAGGTAGAAATCAAAAAGGAGCATCAAGTGTTGATGGTCAACAAGACCACTAGTTTCAAGAAAAAGGGCAAAGGGAAGAAGAAGGGGAACTTCAAGAAGAACAGCAAGCAAGTTGCTGCTCAAGAGAAGAAACCCAAGTCTGGACCTAAGCCTGAAACTGAGTGCTTCTACTGCAAGCAGACTGGTCACTGGAAGCGGAACTGCCCCAAGTATTTGGCGGATAAGAAGGATGGCAAGGTGAACAAAGGTATATGTGATATACATGTTATTGATGTGTACCTTACTAATGCTCGCAGTAGCACCTGGATATTTGATACTGGTTCTGTTGCTGATATTTGCAACTCGAAACAGGGACTACGGATTAAGTGATGATTGGCTAAGGACGAGGTGACGATGCGCGTGGGAAACGGTTCCAAAGTTGATGTGATCGCGGTCGGCACGCTACCTCTACATCTACCTTTGGGATTAATATTAGACCTAAATAATTGTTATTTGGTGCCAGCGTTAAGCATGAACATTATATATGGATCTTGTTTGATGCGAGACGGTTATTCATTTAAATTAGAGAATAATGGTTGTTCTATTTATATGAGTAATATCTTTTATGGTCATGCACCCCTGAAGAGTGGTCTATTCTTATTGAATCTCGATAGTAGTAACACACATATTCATAATGTTGAGACCAAAAGATGCAGAGTTGATAATGATAGTGCAACTTATTTGTGGCACTGCCGTTTAGGTCATATCGGTGTAAAGCGCATGAAGAAACTCCATACTGATGGACTTTTGGAACCACTTGATTATGAATCACTTGGTACTTGCGAACCGTGCCTCATGGGCAAGATGACTAAAACGCCGTTCTCCGGTACTATGGAGAGAGCAACAGATTTGTTGGAAATCATACATACAGATGTATGTGGTCCGATGAATATTGAGGCTCGTGGCGGATATCGTTATTTTCTCACCTTCACAGATGATTTAAGCAGATATGGGTATATCTACTTAATGAAACATAAGTCTGAAACGTTTGAAAAGTTCAAAGAATTTCAGAGTGAAGTTGAAAATCATCGTAACAAGAAAATAAAGTTTCTACGATCTGATCATGGAGGAGAATATTTGAGTTACGAGTTTGGTGTACATTTGAAACAATGCGGAATAGTTTCGCAACTCACGCCACCCGGAACACCACAGCGTAATGGTGTGTCCGAACGTCGTAATCGTACATTACTGGATATGGTGCGATCTATGAGGTCTCTTACTGATTTACCGCTATCGTTTTGGGGTTATGCTTTGGAGATGGCCGCATTCATGTTAAATAGGGCACCATCAAAATCCGTTGAGACGACGCCTTATGAACTATGGTTTGGCAAGAAACCAAAGTTGTCGTTTCTGAAAGTTTGGGGCTGCGATGCTTATGTGAAAAAGCTTCAACCTGATAAGCTCGAACCCAAATCGGAGAAATGTGTCTTCATAGGATATCCAAAGGAGACTATTGGATACACCTTCTATCACAGATCCGAAGGCAGGACTTTTGTTGCTAAGTTCGGAAACTTTCTGGAGAAGGAGTTTCTCTCGAAAGAAGTGAGTGGGAGGAAACTAGAACTTGACGAGGTAACTGTACCTGCTCCCTTATTGGAAAGTAGTGCATTACAGAAAACTGTTTCTGTGACACCTACACCAATAAGTGAGGAAGCTAATGATAATGATCATGAAACTTTAGAACAAGATACTACTGAACCTCGTAGATCAACCAGAGTGAGATCTGCACCAGAGTGGTACGGTAATCCTGTTCTGGAAGTCATGCTACTAGATCATGATGAACCTACGAACTATGAAGAAGCGATGGTGAGCCCAGATTCCGCAAAATGGCTTGAAGCCATGAAATCTGAGATGGGATCCATGTATGAGAACAAAGTATGGACTTTGGTTGACTTGCCCAATGATCGGCAAGAAATTGAGAATAAATGGATCTTCAAGAAGAAGACTGACGCCGACGGTAATATTACTGTCTAGAAAGCTTGACTTGTCGCAAAAGGGTTTCGGCAAGTTCAAGGGATTGACTACGATGAGACCTTCTCACCTGTAGCGATGCTTAAGTCTGTCCGAATCATGTTAGCAATTGCCGCATTTTATGATTATGAAATTTGGCAGATGGATGTCAAAACTGCATTCCTGAATGGATTTCTGGAAGAAGAGTTGTATATGATGCAACCGGAAGGTTTTGTCGATCCAAAGGGAGCTAACAAAGTGTGCAAGCTCCAGCGATCCATTTATGGACTGGTGCAAGCCTCTCGGAGTTGGAATAAACACTTTGATAGTGTGATCAAAGCATTTGGTTTATACAGACTTTTGGAGAAGCCTGTATTTACAAGAAAGTGAGTGGGAGCTCTGTAGCATTTCTGATATTATATGTGGATGACATATTAGTGATTGGAAATTATATAGAATTTCTGGATAGCATAAAGGGATACTTGAATAAAAGTTTTTCAATGAAAGACCTCGGTGAAGCTGCTTACATATTAGGCATAAAGATCTATAGAGATAGATCAAGACGTTTAATTGGACTTTCACAAAGCACATACCTTGACAAGATTTTGAAGAAGTTCAAAATGGATCAAGCAAAGAAAGGGTTCTTGCCTGTGTTACAAGGTGTGAAGTTGAGTCAAACTCAATGCCCGACCACTACAGAAGATAGAGAGAAGATGAAAGATGTTCCCTATGCTTCAGCCATAGGCTCTATCATGTATGCAATGCTGTGTACCAGATCTGATGTGTGCCTTGCTATAAGTCTAGCAGGGAGGTACCAAAGTAATCCAGGAGTGGATCACTGGACAGCGGTCAAGAACATCCTGAAGTACCTGAAAAGGACTAAGGATATGTTTCTCGTATATGGAGGTGACAAAGAGCTCATCGTAAACGGTTACGTTGATGCAAGCTTTGACACTGATCCAGACGATTCTAAATCGCAAACCGGATACGTGTTTACATTAAACGGTGGAGCTGTCAGTTGGTGCAGTTCGAAACAGAGCGTCGTGGCGGGATCTACGTGTGAAGCGGAATACATAGCTGCTTCGGAAGCAGCGAATGAAGGAGTCTGGATGAAGGAGTTCATATCCGATCTAGGTGTCATGCCTAGTGCATCGGGTCCAATGAAAATCTTTTGTGACAATACTGGTGCAATTGCCTTGGCGAAGGAATCCGGATTTCACAAGAGAACCAAGCACATCAAGAGACGCTTCAATTCCATCCGGGATCTAGTCCAGGTGGGAGACATAGAGATTTGCAAGATACATACGGATCTGAATGTTGCAGACCCGTTGACTAAGCCTCTTCCACGAGCAAAACATGATCAGCACCAAGGCTCCATGGGTGTTAGAATCATTACTGTGTAATCTAGATTATTGACTCTAGTGCAAGTGGGAGACTGAAGGAAATATGCCCTAGAGGCAATAATAAAGTTATTATTTATTTCCTTATATCATGATAAAAGTTTATTATTCATGCTAGAATTGTATTAACCGGAAACATAATACATGTGTGAATACATAGACAAACAGAGTGTCACTAGTATGCCTCTACTTGACTAGCTCGTTACTCAAAGATGGTTATGTTTCCTAACCATGGACAAAGAGTTGTTATTTGATTAACGGGATCACATCATTAGTTGAATGATCTGATTGACATGACCCATTCCATTAGCTTAGCACCCGATCGTTTAGTATGTTGCTATTGCTTTCTTCATGACTTATACATGTTCCTATGACTATGAGATTATGCACCTCCCGTTTGCCAGAGGAACACTTTGTGTGCTACCAAACGTCACAACGTAACTGGATGATTATAAAGGAGCTCTACAGGTGTCTCCAAAGGTACATGATGGGTTGGCGTATTTCGAGATTAGGATTTGTCACTCCGATTGTCGGAGAGGTATCTCTGGGCCCTCTCGGTAGTGCACATCACTTAAGCCTTGCAAGCATTGCAACTAATGAGTTAGTTGCGGGATGATGTATTACAGAACGAGTAAAGAGACTTGCCGTAACGAGATTGAACTAGGTATAGGATACCGACGATCGAATCTTGGGCAAGTAACATACCGATGACAAAGGGAACAACGTATGTTGTTATGCGGTCTGACCGATAAAAGATCTTTGTAGAATATGTAGGAGCCAATATGAGCATCCAGGTTCCGCTATTGGTTATTGACCAGAGACGTGTCTCGGTCATGTCTACATTGTTCTCGAACCCGTAGGGTCCGCACGCTTAAGGTTACGATGACAGTTATATTATGAGTTTATGCATTTTGATGTACCGAAGGTTGTTCGGAGTCCCGGATGTGATCACGGACATGACGAGGAGTCTCAAAATGGTCGAGACATAAAGATTGATATATTGGAAGCCTATGTTTGGATATCGGAAGTGTTCCGGGTGAAATCGGGATTTTACCGGAGTACCGGGAGGTTACCGGAACCCCCCGGGAGGCATATGGGCCTTAGTGGGCCTTAGTGGAAGAGAGGAGAGGTGGCCAGAGATGGGCCGCGCGCCCCTCCCCCCCTTGGTCCGAATTGGACAAGGAGAGGGGGCCGGCCCCCCTTCCTCCTCTCTCTCCTCTTCCCCCCCTCCACGAATCCTATTCCAACTAGGAAAGGGGGGGAGTCCTACTCCTAGAAGGAGTAGGACTCCTCCTGGCGCGCCACACCTTGGCCGGCCGGCCCCCCTCCCTTGAACCTTTATATACGGAGGCAGGGGCACCCCTAGAGACACAAGTTGATCCACGTGATCATATTCTTAGCCGTGTGCGGTGCCCCCTTCCACCATAGTCCTCGATAATATTGTAGCGGTGCTTAGGCAAAGCCCTGCGACGGCAGTACATCAAGATCGTCACCACGCCGTCGTGCTGACGGAACTCTTCCCCGACACTTTGCTGGATCGGAGTCCGGGGATCGTCATCGAGCTGAACGTGTGCTAGAACTCGGAGGTGCCGTAGTTTCGGTGCTTGATTGGTCGGGCCGTGGAGACGTACGACTACATCAACCAAACGCTTCCGTTGTCGATCTACAAGGGTACGTAGATCATACTCTCCCCTCTCGTTGCTATGCATCACCATAATCTTGCGTGAGCGTAGGAAATTTTTTGAAATTACTACGAAACCCAACAAAAATCCCATATATACTAGAAAAATCCAGAAAAACTCAAAAGCTTTTCGCAATACAGAGACGCCGCCACTTCCTATTATTCCGTCGGAGATTCGATCTGGTGCCTGTTTCTGGCACCAGAGAGAGTGATTCATCGTCGTCGTCATCAACCCTTCTCCAACAACAATTCTAGGATGCGTCCATCAATGTGTGAGTAATTTTCCTGTAGGCATATGGAGTTAGATGAGAGTTGGATGAGATTTCTTATGTGATGTCAGATTTATTAGGTCTTGATGCCTAGTATCCAGTATGTTTTGAGATTGGTGTTACTATGACTTTGCTATGCTTAATGCTTGTCACTAGGGCCTTAGTGCCATGATTTCAAATCTAAACTCTTTATATTTTCATGAATATATTTATGTTTTTTATATTATCTGCAATTTGTATGCACCTGTTATCATTCTGAACCCTAGACCCCAAGGAGACAATAATTGGGATATCGACGGGGATGAATTTAACTTGAGGATACCATGTATTACTGTATGTTAATGCTTTGTTTCAGTTCTTTATTAAAAGGAGCGTCTTCATTACCCTTAGTTTTCATTAGGACCTCACTTCCAAGGAAGGCTAGGACAAAAAGATGTTATGCAAGTTCATACCGCAAGCACTTATGACCATTCATAGAATGGATGCCTACATATGATTGATGAATATGAGCTTGTTTGTTGTCGCTCTAGGTTATGACTATTGCATATTGAATCGCATCTAAATAAACTCATCGCTCACTCCATGCCTACGCTTTTATTATTCTTGCGATATTCAAAGTCTTTTCACTGCAATCTGCTACTATTCTGCGTTACTAATACTGTACTGTCACTATATCACTACTGCTATCATATTGCCGTGCTATTGATAGATTAATATGCAAGTTCTTAACGCAAGCGTGTATGATCATCAAACTCTTTAAAGATATCATCCACAATGAGACTCGTCACCGTCTCTCCATTCAACCATCATGGACTAACATTATCAGCTGAAGAGCACCTCGGGACCTCACAAAATCCCATCTCTTCCAGAACTTGCTCCACTGGTATATGTTGGACTTGACTTCTTGCTCAGTGCATTGAAATATCCCAACAACCATGTAATAGACATTCCTGCATGGACTCTTGGGTGTGTGTTTGAACTTTTGCATTCTCCCATGATTCCGATTGTAACCAGTGGAAACCTTAATATGAGAAATTATATTTTGAAATATGTAATGAAATATTTTGGGAGAAACCAAGTAGTGGTTGATTATTGTATGAGGAACCATATATCCTATATCTTATATTATATCATATATACTATATAGAAATATAAGAGCGTGACCTGGAGACAAGGATAGTTGGTGTGATTTGAGATTTTTTTAAAAAATCATCTACATCCTTTAGAATGTCATACTATGGAAAAAATGTTATCCTAAATAAGTTATAGACATCAATGTGTGCTTCTCAAACTACTCTGAAAATGCATTGCTCAAAATTTTGAACATGTTCATATAATATGATAGATTAGTTAATGATGTTGAGGAAGCTAAAGCGAACACATCGAGGTTCGGCGTCAAGTGGTTGTTGTACTTGTAGATGTTTTGATTCTTGAGTCTGACTACTATTCATGAGAAGAATCTGGCTAATTGCAGTGAATCATTGAGATGCTATAGAGAATATACAAACCAATAGTGATTACAAAACAACATAAGAAAATAGCACAAGCAAACCAATAACATCTATCGGCTGACTTAAATTATCAAATAGATCGATCAAAACTACTGATCGAGCATCTACACTGAGAAGATGTCGAGCGTGGAGCACCCTGATGCTTCTGCAGACGAGCATGCATCCTGGTCCTGCGCGTATATCTCCCACCATGAAGAAACACAAATAGAGGATTCTTAATTTCTACTATTGCAGATTGCAAGGAAGGCGGGGTTGACCTTGTAAAAGACTAAAGATCTTTTGGCCTTATTGATGCCAGCATGAAGGGAAAGGAGAGAAGCGCATACCTCGGTGGTCATCACCACGTCCTCAGCTATGATCTACTTGCAGCTCATCGAGAGGGTGTCCGAGATGCTGCTGCAAGTTCATGCTCCTTTGGTAGATCGTCTCCAGTACATGCAGTTGTGTTATTCGCCAAGCTACATTTTTTTGAAACTATCTTTGATCCATTTTATTATTATTCATTGCAGTACTAAGTATTTATAGAAACAAATACTACAAAACAACGGCAATGAATACTGATTTCTTTACCTTATGGTTAGAGGTAGTTCTGGATTGGTCCTTCTGGAAGATGAGGATGGCATAAGAGTGCGAGGTGCATTGGGCACCTCCCTTCGCCTCCTAGCCCTGACCTTAAGTCGGCCATGTACTTGGGCTGTTGCTTGGTCACTCCCTCCGTCGCAGCATGTCGTGTTGGTCTCTTTGACAGCCGCATCGTCGAGCAGAAGACTGGGGCAGTGCTATTGTTGGAAACGTTGCATGAAAAATAAAATTCTTTCTACGCACACACAATGATTTATTCATGAAGATGCATAGGAACGAAGGGGAGAGTGTGTATACGTATCCTCATAGACCGTAAGCGGAAGCGTTTCTCAACGCGGTTGATGTAGTCGAACTTCTTCGCGCTTCAACCGATCAAGTACCAAACGCACGGCACCTCCGCGTTCTGCACACATTCAGCTCGGTGACGTCCCTCGCCTTCTTGATCCAGCAAGACATCGAGGTAGTAGATGAGTTCCGTCAGCACGATGGCGTGGTGATGGTGATGGTGAAGTGATCCTCGCAGGGCTTCGCCTAAGCACTACGAATATATGACCATGGGAGTAAATGATGGAGGGAGGCATCGCACACGGCTAACAATTATCTGGGTTGCGCTACGGGGCGCTCCCCCCACACATATATATAGGTGGAAGGGGGGAGGGGAGAGGCCAGGAGGCCCCCCAAGTAGGACCGAATCCTACTTGGGTTCCTCCTAGGCCGGCGCCCCCTTCCTTATTTACTGGAGGGGGAAGGAAAGAGGAGGGGGAGAAAGGGAAGGGGGAGGCTGAACCACCCCTTTTCCTTCTCCCTTCCCCTCTTTCCTCCTCCTCCGGTTCGGCCCATATGGGGGGCACACTGATACGTCTCCAACATATCTATAATTTTTGATAGCTCCATGCTATTATATTATCTGTTTTGGATGTTTATGGGCTTTATTATACACTTTTATATTATTTTTGGGACTAAACTATTAACCGGAGACCCAACCCAAATTGTTGTTTTCTTGCCTATTTCAGTGTTTTGAAAAAAAGGAATATCAAACGGAGTCCAAACGGAATGAAACCTTCGAGAGAGTTATTTTTGGAACAGAAGCAATCCAGGAGACTTGGATTATACGTCAGGGAAGCTTCGAGGTGGCCACGAGGCAGGAAGGCGCGCCAGCCCCCTGGGCGCGCCCCCACCCTCACGGGCCCCTCGTGGCTCCCCTGACCGACTTATTTCACCTATATATGTCCATATACCCTAAAAACATTTGAGAACAGAATAGATCGGGAGTTCCGCCGCCACAAGCCTCCGTAGCCACCGAAAACTAATCTAGACCCGTTCGGGCACCCTGCCGGAGGGGGAATCCCTCTTCGGTGGCCATCTTCATCATCCCGACGCTCTCCATGACGAGGAGGGAGTAGTTCTCCCTCGGGGCTGAGGGTATGTACCACTAGCTATGTGTTTGATCTCTCTCTCATGTTCTTGAGGTGGTACGATCTTGATGTATCACGAGCTTTGCTATTATAGTTGGATCTTATGATGTTTCTCCCCCTCTACTCTCTTGTGATGAATTGAGTTTTCCCTTTGAAGTGTCTTATCGGATTGAGTCTTTAAGGATTTGAGAACACTTGATGTATGTCTTGCATGTGCTTATCTGTGGTCACAATGGGATATCACGTGATCCACTTGATGTATGTTTTGGTGATCAACTTGCGAGTTCCGTGACCTCGTGAATTTATGCATAGGGGTTGGCACACGTTTTCGTCTTGACTCTCCGGTGGAAACTTTGTGCCACTCTTTGAAGTTCTTTGTGTTGGTTGAATAGATGAATCTGAGATTGTGTGATGCATATCGTATAATCATACCCACGGATACTTGAGGTGACATTGGAGTATCTAGGTGACATTAGGGTTTTGGTTGATCTGTATCTTAAGGTGTTATTCTAGTACGAACTCTATGGTAGATCAAATGGAAAGAATAGCTTCATGTTATTTTACTACGGACTCTTGAATAGATCGATCAGAAAGGATAACTTTGAGGTGGTTTCGTACCCTACCATAATCTCTTCGTTTGTTCTCCGCTATTAGTGATTTTGGAGTGACTCTTTGTTGCATGTTGAGGGATAGTTATATGACCCAATTATGTTATTATTGTTGAGAGAACTTGCACTAGTGAAAGTATGAACCCTAGGCCTTGTTTCAACGCATTGCAATACCGTTTGTGCTCACTTTTATCATTAATTACCTTGCTGTTTTTATATTTTCAGATTACAAAAACCTTTATCTACCATCCATATTGCACTTGTATCACCATCTCTTCACCGAAGTAGTGCACCTATACAATTTACCATTGTATTGGGTGTGTTGGGGACACAAGAGACTCTTTGTTATTTGGTTGCAGGGTTGTTTGAGAGAGACCATCTTCATCCTACGCCTCCCACGGATTGATAAACCTTAGGTCATCCACTTGAGGGAAATTTGCTACTGTCCTACAAACCTCTGCACTTGGAGGCCCAACAACGTCTACAAGAAGAAGGTTGTATAGTAGACATCACACACCATCCTCTTGTGGCTGGTGCGTTTCCCCTCTTGGCCCATAAGGCCCATATCTTTTGCCGGGGTGCCCGGAACCCCTTCCGGTGACCCGATATGTACCCGGTACCCTCCGGAACACTTCCAGTGTACGAATACTATCGTCCTATATATCAATCTATACCTCTTGACCATTTCGAGACTCCTCGTCATGTCCATGATCTCATTCGGGACCCCGAACAACATTCGGTCACCAAATCACATAACTCATACAATACAATATCGTCATCAAACATTAAGCGTGCGGACCCTACGGGTTCGAGAACTATGTATACATGATCGAGACACCTCTCCGGTCAATAACCAATAGCGGAATCTGGATGCCCATATTGGCTCCTACATATTCTACGAAGAACTTTATCGGTCGAACCGTTATGACAACATACGTTATTCCCTTTGTCTGTCGGTATGTTACTTGCTCGAGATTCGAGCGTCGGTTGATACGTCTCCAACGTATCTATAATTTTTTATTGTTCCATGCTATTATATTATCAACCTTGGATGTTTTATATGCATTTATATGCTATTTTATATGATTTTTGGGACTAACCTATTAACCCAGAGCCCAGTGCCAGTTTCTGTTTTTTTTGCCTATTTTAGGGTTTCGAAGAAAAGGAAAATCAAACGGAGTCCAATTGACCTGAAACTTCATGGAACTTATTTTTGGATCAGAAGAAGCCCAGAAGACTTGGAGTCCACGTAAGGGAAGCTTCGAGGAGGCCATGAGGTAGGGGGGTGCGCCCACCCCCCGAGGGCGCGCCCTCCACCCTCGTGGGCCCCTCGTGACCCCCCTGACATACTTCTTCTGCCTATATATCTCCATATACCCTAAAACCATCAGGAAGCACAATAGATCGGGAGTTCCGCCGCCAGAAGCCTCAGTAGCCACCAAAAACCAATCTTGACCCGTTCCAACACCCTGCTGGAGAGGGAAATCCCTCTCCGGTGGCCATCTTCATCATCCCGGTGCTCTCCATGATGAGGAGGGAGTAGTTCTCCCTTGGGGCTGAGGGTATGTACCAGTAGCTATGTGTTTGATCTCTCTCTCTCTCTCGTGTTCTTGAGGTGATACGATCTTGATGTATCGCGAGCTTTGCTATTATAGTTGGATCTTATGATGTTTTCTCCCCCTCTACTCTCTTGTAATGGATTGAGTTTCCCCTTCGAAGTTATCTTATCAGATTGAGTCTTTAAAGATTTGAGAACACTTGATGTATGTCTTGCCGTGTGTATCTGTGGTGACAATGGGATATCATGTGATTCACTTGATGTATGTTTTGGTGATCAACTTGCAGGTTCCGCCCATGAACCTATGCATATAGGTTGGCACACATTTTCGTCGTGATTCTCCGGTAGAAACTTTGGGGCACTCTTTGAGGTTCTATGTGTTGGTTGAATAGATGAATTTGATATTGTGTGATGCATATCATATAATCATACCCACGGATACTTGAGGTGACATTGGAGTATCTAGGTGACATTATGTGACACTCCAAAATTTTTTATTCAATTTTCAAGAAAAAAGAAACTTTGTTGGATTTGAAGGTCATTTAAAATTTTTCTTTCCAAAACCTCTCTCTCAAAAACTTTTTCCTTGGCAAGGACTTTACTTTTTTTTGTATCTTCTTCAACTCTGGTGTTTAAATTATGAAAACTTCCTTCTCAAATAAATCCTTGGATTTTATTTATTTCTTTAAAAAGTAATCCTATGAGTTTTGGGACCTCTTTCATTTTGAGACCACACATGGTTTTACCATGCCTCAGGTGGTAAAACCTTCCCAAAACCCCTCCCTCCATTTTGGGCAATCAAAAAATTTCTGTTCCAACAAGTCCAAACCATTTTTGAATTTTATTTCAATTATTTTATCTCCCAAATCAATTCTGTCATTTATTTTGAACCTAGGTGATTTTCAAAGCAAGTACCATATTGCATTTGAGTTTTGATCTCAAACCAACTCCTCTGGATAGTCCTTAGCACCCACAACCTAGAACCATCAAGATCCACTCTTCTTCTTTTCGAATTTTTCAAATTTCAGCCTCTGCAAGTTTGGACCAGATTTGTCAAATTTGATGAAATTCATATCTTCTCTTCTCCAAAAATTCCACCAAAATTCAGGCAGCCCCCAGATGCACTGAGAGGCCACCCCACCAAAATTCAGCTCAAGGAGAGCCTCCCACATACCAAAATCATTCTGTCGAACACCTGGCCAGCACTGTTACTATGCACTTTCAGAAAAATTCAGAGTTTCAGAATATTTCAGTGTCGTTTCTTCGTCAGTGTTCGGTCACCTGTCAACTGTGCGCCTGGCGCGTTGTGCACGACCCCTCCTCCCTGTCCAGAGCGCCGCACGCGCACTTGGCTGGTTCCAGGCGTCGGTGGCGGCGAGCATCGCCGGAGTTGGCGGCTTCTGCGGTGGCAGCACCACCCGTGGCGGCCAACAGAATACAGCGCCAGCTCGCAACGCCGTTCGGCGCCGCCCAACGCACCCCTGCCCTCCGCGTGGCCTCATGCACGCCAGCACACCCCGCTGCACCCTCGCCGTGGCCAGGCACGCACAGGGCGCGCTCTCTGCCGCCGACGTGCCGCATAGCCGTTCCGTTGGGGACAGGCCGTAACTGCCCCTGCCTTGCGGAGTTAGGCACCAGGATGGAGTAAGTGCTCGGTCTAGATGTTGCTCAAGCCCTAAACCAACCGTCCAGCCACTGCGCCGCCGTAATCACTCGCCGGACTTATCCCGTTCACGGCAACCGCCTCGGATCGCCTATAAAAAGGGGCCCCGAGCTCGCCCTCGAACACGCACCACCACTGCACCCCACAGACACCCCGCCAGGCCACTAGGAGGACCTCGAGGAGGTCTCCTCCCCCAACTCTGTCCGCCTCGTTCCGCCCCGGCCACCAACTCGATCCACTCTGGTGAGGCCATCCCCGACGCCCAAACCTCGTCAGTAGCCTCCTCGAGCACCCAGTGATCTAACCCAAGCTTCAATTTGACCTCCGCAGCCCTCCCCGACGAGATCCAGCTCCACCCGAGCCGCCGTCCGCCGGAGCAAGGACCGCTGTCGACGTGGTGCTCGCCGACGACCACCACCACCACCCACCGACGCGGAAGAACACACTAAGCACGTAGGTACCCTCTGATCCTCCTAACTCGCCGTGGATCGCCGCCGGTGACCACCGCAGCTCTCGGGCGCCGACGCGCTCTGTTCCTCCCCCCATTTGAAATTTCAAACCTGACGGGTGGGACCCCCCTCGTCAGTCTCTCTTTTCTTTTAAACGAAACATTTTCTGAAGGCGCCTTCTGCCAAAGTACGTCTCCCCTCTGGGCCGTCGTATTCTCAAACGAAGTGTTTTCTGTTTTTATAAGTTGGCCCCTGGAAACTTTCTGTTTCATCACAGATGAGTCCCTGGACTAAAACCTTTATAACTTTTAAACAGAAAATGATCTTTGATTGATTCTTTTTCTGCCCTCTTTAAATTTTTGTCTAGTTTTTTATCAGAATTATTTGAAAAATATTTGGAATATTTTTTTGTGCACCCAACGGTATTTACGTTAGCGCGTATGTTTCTTTACACCGTAGATACCGAAGGAGGTGACGGAACCGCGAACTTCACCGAGCTAGGCTCCGACTACTCTGAACCAGGAAAGCATGTTTGAACTTTTGATATGATGAGTGTCATTGGCATGTTTGCATTAAGTAGTTTCATGACATGTTTATGAGCATTTCGATGAATGTCATATTGCATGCAAAGTTGAGGCAAGTGAGTTTCGAAAATCCATAAGTTGTTGGATGTGAGTTTGCATGGCCATGTGTTGGCATGAGAATGGGTAAGATGGCAGTGTTGTAGCATGCCAGTCTTACGCCAGACTATTTGACTCCAGTGTCAACATGAATCAGTCCAGTTCCCATCCGTTTTCCCTTCCTGTACTACCACATGTTTTCCGCAAGGGATATGGATTAGTAAGTTGCAAACCGCTTTCCTGGTACACACCAAATCGAGAGGCCGTGATGATGGTTCCATGGCCCTGGATTAAAGCCAGTCATCCGGTCAGGGAGCATGGATGTTTCCGGTTGGGACCGAGAGGGGGGCACCCCTTAGAGCGCGTGTATATAAATTTGATCTCATGCTATTCGAGATTGTGGTCTCCCCGTCTCAAAGTTTTTCTTGAACGCGGTCTAGGGTGATTCCTGGCATCGTGAGGTGGGATGGGTGTGTACTGGTTAGATGTGTTTCTTCCGAAATACCGTAAACGAAACTAGTCCTTCGTGACTACGGAAATCCGTTGGGTGTGGGAAATTTAGTACAAACTCTGCAGAGTCAAAAATCCTTGAATCATCTTATCCATGTCCAAGTACTGTGTTCAACTTATCTTGTCCAGTGTCAGTCTCAGTGACAGAAACTCTGGTGAACCACATGAGTGTTAAGTCCGGTTAAATGCTTATTCCTGTGGATGGACTAACCCGTTTATTATTATGTGTTGAATATTTCCTATGAGTATTATATCCTTGTGAGCTTAACAGTTATGAATAATGAAATTTAAGCCCTTTCTGCGATGTCGCATAGACGTCCGACTGTGGCACAATTGTCCTGTACTTTTGATATAAGCCCTTTCTGTGATGTCGCTCAGACGTCCGACTGTGGCACGCTTGTTATTTAGTTTTCAGTATAAGCCCTTTCTGTGATGTCGCTTAGACGTCCGACTGTGGCACTCTTGTTATTTACTTTTCAGTATAAGCCCTTTCTGTGATGTCGCTTAGATGTCCGACTGTGCCATGCCTGTTATTTACTTTTCATTATAAGCCCTTTCTGTGGTGTCGCTCATATGTCTGACTGTGGCACGCTTGTTATTTACCTGCGATATAAGCCCTTTCTGCGATGTCGCTCCGACGTCCGACTGTGGCACGCATGTCATTTTCTTCTCAATATAAGCCCTTTTCGTGGTGTCGCTTAGATGCCCGACTGCGGCATGATTATTTATTTGTTCACCCTTCGAGGCGTCGCTCCAGACACCCGATCGGCTTTTCAATTAATTTGTTGGGATTTCGGGAAGACTACCGCCCGACTCCTTTTTTTTTACTTACCATGTTGTTCCAATAATTATTAATTTGAATGTACAACACCAATTACTAATGACGTATTCATGCATGCATTTGTTATATCTTATGTCCGAACTGTCTTGCGAGTACTTTCAAAGTACTCACCTGCCTTGTTGATTTGGCCAGATGTTGACGAAGGCGATCTCATGGATGAAGAGTTCGATAGCGAGTCCGACGCCTAGAGGAGTCCTAGTCAGTCTCGAGTGATCCTGGATTTGGTTATTGTATTATATCCGCTTCCGCTACCCGAATAAATTCATCAAGCCTCACCTCGATGCTCGATGAGCTGCCAGTTTAGGAGTCATATTATCCACTCTCCACTGTGATATTCCACCACCACTTTTATCTCGAGTCAGTAGTATGCCACCACACCATTGTGTCATATCCGCCATTATGTATAATTATTGGCGTGCTTGTAATAATTTGTTGAGCAGCCTTAGCTCGACCTTGTAATATATTTTATGCTACTAGCTTACTGTATCAAGAATTTTGTCTACCAGTAAGGAGGATTTTTCCTCATACTGGACTCAAAAGATCGGCTTCTCAATAAACTTTTTATTGGAAAACCGGTCATGACACATTAGGGTTTTGGTTGATTTGTGTCTTAAGGTGTTATTCTAGTACGAACTCTAGGGCTGTTTGTGAAACCTATAGGAATAGCCCAACGGATTGATTGGAAAGAATAGCTTTGAGGTGGTTTCGTACCCTACCATAATCTCTTCGTTTGTTCTCCGCTATTAGTGACTTTGGAGTGACTCTTGTTGCATGTTGAGGGATAGTTATGTGATCCAATTATGTTATTATTGCTGAGAGGACTTGCACTAGTGAAAGTATGAACCCTAGGCCTTGTTTACTAGCATTGCAATACCGTTTACACTCACTTTTATCATTAGTTACCTTGCTGTTTTTATATTTTCAGATTACAAAAACCTTTATCTACTATCCATATACCACTTGTATCACCATCTCTTCGCCGAACTAGTGCACCTATACAATTTAACATTGTATTGGGTGTGTTGGGGACACAAGAGACTCTTTGTTATTTGGTTGCAGGGTTGCTTGAGAGAGACCATCTTCATCCTACGCCTCCTACGGATTGATAAACCTTAGGTCATCCACTTGAGGGAAATTTGCTACTGTCCTACAAACCTCTACACTTGGAGGCCCAACAACGTCTACAAGAAGAAGGTTGCGTAGTATACATCAAGCTCTTTTCTGGCGCCGTTGCCGGGGAGGTTAGTGCTTGAAGGTATATCCTTCGATCTTGCAATCGAGTCTTTTAGTTTCTTGTTTTATCACTAGTTTAGTTTATAAAAGAAAATTACAAAAAAATGTGACTGAGTTTGTCTCATACGCTTCATCTTTTTAATATCTTTCGTGAGTATGATGGAAAGGATAATTGTGCTCAAGTGCTAGAAGAAGAATTCTATAAAATGTTTGGCACTAAATATTTGAATGATGAGCATGATTGCAATGTTGTTAGTATGAATTCCTTGAATATCCATGATGATAATGATATGCAAAGCCACAAGCTTTGGGAAGCTATGTTTGATGAAGATAATATTTTTTGTCCCCCAAGTTTTGATGAGCAAATTTATTATGATGAAAGCATGCCTCCTATTTATGATGATTATATTGATGAAAGAGGATTTGGAGAGATCATGACTTTATTTTGTGATGAATCCACTATTCCGGAAGAGGTTCCAATTGATTATGAGAACAAAGTTGCTATCTATGATTATTATTGTGATGACTTGTATGCTATAAAGAATAATGATATCCATGAAACTTGTCATCATGATTTTAGTTTTCAATTGGATTATGCCTCACATGATAATTATCTTATTGAGTTTGCTCCCACTATTATTCATGAGAAGAATCTTACTTATGTGGAGAGTAGTAAATTTTCTATGCTTGTAGATCATGAAAAGAATGCTTTAGGTGCTGGTTATATTGTTGAATTCATTCATGATGCTACTGAAAATTATTATGAGGGAGGAATATATGCTTGTAGGAATTGCAATAATATCAAGTTTCCCCTCTATGTGCTTAAATTGGAGTTATGCTTGTTTTGCCTTCCTATGCAAGTTGATTCTTGTTCCCACAAGTTGTTTGATCACAAAATCCCTATGCATAGGAAGTGGGTTAGACTTAAATGTTCTAGTCATATTCTTCATGATGCTCTCTTTATGTTTCAATTCTTATGTCTTATGTGAGCATCATTGAAATCTTCATGCCTAGCTAGGGGCGTTAAACGATAGCGCTTGTTTGGGAGGCAACCCAACTTTATTTTGGTTCTTTACTTTTTGCTACTGTTTAGTAATAAATAATTCATCTAGTCTATGTTTATATGTGGTTTTATGCTTTTAATTAGTGTTTGTGCCAAGTAGAACCTTTGGGAAGACTTGGAGAAAGTCTTGTTGATCTTGCTGTAAAAAACAGAAACTTTAGCGCTCACGAGAACTACTGCCATTTTTATTTGGGAAGTGATATTTAGTTAATTATTTTTGCAGATAGATAAATTCCTCACGTCCAGCAATTTATTTCAGAATTTTTAGAGTTTCAGAAGTTTGCATTAGCTACAAATTACTACAGACTGTTCTGTTTTTGACAGATTCTGTTTTTCGTGTGTTGTTTGCTTATATTGATGAATCTATGGCTAGCAAAATAGTCTATAAACCATAGAGAAGTTGGAATACAGTAGGTTAACACCAATATAAATAAAGAATGAGTTCATTACAGTACCTTGAAGTGGTGTTTTGTTTTCTTTCGCTAACGAAGCTTACGAGTTTTCTGTTAAGTTTTGTGTTGTGAAGTTTTCAAGTTTTGGGTAAAGATTCGATGGATTATGGAATAAGGAGTGGCAAGAGCCTAAGCTTGGGGATGCCCAAGGAACCCCAAGGAAATATTCAAGGACAACCAAGAGCCTAAGCTTGGGGATGCTCCGGAAGGCATCCCCTCTTTCGTCTTCGTTCATCGGTAACTTTACTTGGAGCTATATTTTTATTCGCCACATGATATGTGTTTTGCTTGGAGTGTCATTTTATTTTATTTTGCTTTGCTTGCTGTTTGAATAAAATACCAAGATCTGAAATTATTAAATATTATAGAGTCTTCACATAGTTGCATAATTATTCGACTATTCATTGATCTTCACTTATATCTTTCGGAGTAGTTTTTCGTTTGCTCTAGTGCTTCACTTATGTCTTTTTAGAGCACGGTGGTGGTTTTATTTTGAAGAATTAGATGAACTCTCGTGCTTCACTTATATCATTTTGAGAGTCTCTAAACAACATGGTAGTTTTCTTTGGTTATGAATTTAGTCCTAATATGATGGGCATCCAAGAGGGATATAATAAAAACTTTCATATAAAGTGCATTGAATACTAAGAGAAGTTTGATACTTGATAATTGTTTTGAGATATGGAGATGGTGATATTAGAGTCATGCTAGTTGAGTAGTTGTGAATTTGAGAAATACTTGTGTTGAAGTTTGTGATTCCCGTAGCATGCACGTATGGTGAACCGTTATGTGACGAAGTCGGAGCATGATTTATTTATTGATTGTATTCCTTATAGTGGCGGTTGGGGACGAGCGATGGTCTTTTCCTACCAATCTATCCCCCTAGGAGCATGCGTGTAATACTTTGCTTTGATAACTTGTAGACTTTTGCAATAAGTATATGAGTTTTTTATGACTAATGTTGAGTCCATGGATTATACGCACTCTCACCCTTCCACCATTGCTAGCCTCTCTAGTACCGCACAACTTTCGCCGGTACCATAAACCCACCGTATACCTTCCTCAAAACAGCCACCATACCTACCTATTATGGCATTTCCATAGCCATTCCGAGATATATTGCCATGCAACTTTCCACCGTTCCGTTATTATGACACCCTTCATCATTGTCATATTGCTTTGCATGATCATGTAGTTGACATCGTATTTGTGGCAAGCCACCGTTCATAATTCTTTCATACATGTCACTCATGCATCATTGCACATCCCGGTACACCGCCAGAGGCATTCATATAGAGTCATATCTTGTTCTAAGTATCGAGTTGTAAGAAAAATAGAAGTGTGATGATCATCATTATTAGAGCATTGTCCCAGTGACGAAAGGATGATGGAGACTATGATTCCCCCACAAGTCGGGATGAGACTCCGGACGAAAAAAAGAGGCTAAAAAAGAGAAAATGCCCAAATAAAAAAATGAGAGAAAAAGAGAGAAGGGGCAATGCTACTATCCTTTTACCACACTTGTGCTTCAAAGTAGCACCATAATCTTCATGATAGAGAGTCTCCTATGTTGTCACTTTCATATACTAGTGGGAATAATTCATTATAGAACTTGGCTTGTATATTCTAATGATGGGCTTCCTCAAAATGCCCTAGGTCTTCGTGAGCAAGCGAGTTGGATACACACCCACTAGTTTCTTTTGTTGAGCTTTCATACACTTATAGCTCTAGTGCATCCGTTGCATGGCAATCCCTACTCACTCACATTGATATCTATTGATGGGCATCTCCATAGCCCGTTGATACGCCTAGTTGATGTCAGACTATCTTCTCCTTTTTGTCTTCTCCACAACCACCATTCTATTCCACCTATAGTGCTATATCCATGGCTCACGCTCATGTATTGCGTGAAGATTGAAAAAGTTTGAGAACGTCAAAAGTATGAAACAATTGCTTGGACTGTCATCGGGGTTGTGCATGATTTAAATTCTTTGTGTGGTGAAGATGGAGCATAGCCAGACTATATGATTTCGTAGGGATAGCTTTCTTTGGCCATGTTATTTTGAGAAGACATAATTGCTCTTTTAGTATGCTTGAAGTATTATTATTTTTATGTCAATATTAAACTTTTGTCTTGAATCTTATGGATCTGAATATTCTTGCCACAATAAAGAGAATTACATGGATAAATATGTTAGGTAGCATTCCACATCAAAAATTATGTTTCTATCATTTACCTACTCGAGGACGAGCATGAATTAAGCTTGGGGATGCTGATACGTCTCCAACGTATCTATAATTTTTGATTGTTCCATGCTATTATATTATCAACCTTGGATGTTTTATATGCATTTATATACTATTTTATATGATTTTGGCACTAACCTATTAACCGAGAGCCCAGTGCCAGTTTCTGTTTTTTTTGCCTATTTTAGGTTTTCAAAGAAAAGGAAAATCAAACGGAGTCCAATTGACCTGAAACTTCATGGAACTTATTTTTGGATCAGAAGAAGCCCATAAGACTTGGAGTCCATGTAAGGGAAGCTTCGAGGAGGCCACGAGGTAGGGGGCGCACCCTCTACCCTCGTGGGCCCCTCATGGCCCCCCTGACGTACTTCTTCCGCCTATATATCTCCATATACCCTAAAACCATCGGGGACCACAATAGATCGGGAGTTCCGCCGCCAGAAGCCTCCGTAGCCACCAAAAACCAATCTAGACCCGTTCCGGCACCCTGCCGGAGGGGGCAATCCCTCTCCGGTGGCCATCTTCATCATCCCGGTGCTCTCCATGATGAGGAGGGAGTAGTTCTCCCTTGGGGCTGAGGGTATGTACCAGTAGCTATGTGTTTGATCTCTCTCTCTCTCTCTCATGTTCTTGAGGTGATGCGATCTTGATGTATCGCGAGCTTTGCTATTATAGTTGGATCTTATGATGTTTTCTCCCCCCCTCTACTCTCTTGTAATGGATTGAGTTTCCCCTTCGAAGTTATCTTATCGGATTGATTCTTTAAAGATTTGAGAACACTTGATGTATGTCTTGTCGTGTGTATCTGTGGTGACAATGGGATATCACGTGATTCACTTGATGTATGTTTTGGTGATCAACTTGCGGGTTCCGCCCATGAACCTATGCATAGGGGTTGGCACATGTTTTCGTCGTGATTCTCCGGTAGAAACTTTGGGGCGCTCTTTGAGGTTCTATGTGTTGGTAGAATAGATGAATCTGAGATTGTGTGATGCATATCGTATAATCATACCCACGGATACTTGAGGTGACATTGGAGTATCTAGGTGACATTAGGGTTTTGGTTGATTTGTGTCTTAAGGTGTTATTCTAGTACGAACTCTAGGGCTGTTTGTGACACCTATAGGAATAGCCCAACGGATTGATTGGAAGGAATAACTTTGAGGTGGTTTCGTACCCTACCATAATCTCTTCGTTTGTTCTCCGCAATTAGTGACTTTGGAGTGACTCTTGTTGCATGTTGAGGGATAGTTATGTGATCCAATTATGTTATTATTGTTGAGAGGACTTGCACTAGTGAAAGTATGAACCCTAGGCCTTGTTTACTAGCATTGCAATACCGTTTACGCTCACTTTTATCATTAGTTACCTTGCTGTTTTTATATTTTCAGATTACAAAAACCTTTATCTACTATCCATATACCACTTGTATCACCATCTCTTCGCCGAACTAGTGCACCTATACAATTTACCATTGTATTGGGTGTGTTGGGGACACAAGAGACTCTTTGTTATTTGGTTGCAGGGTTGATTGAGAGAGACCATCTTCATCCTACGCCTCCTACGGATTGATAAACCTTAGGTCATCCACTTGAGGGAAATTTGCTACTGTCCTACAAACCTCTACACTTGGAGGCCCCACAACATCTACAAGAAGAAGGTTGTGTAGTAGACATCATCGGTATCTTCATACCTAGTTCAATCTCGTTACCGGCAAGTCTCTTTACTCGTTCTGTAATACATCACCTCGTGGCTAACTCCTTAGTCGTTTGCTTGCAAGCTTATGATGTGTATTACCGAGAGGGCCCAGAGATACCTCTCCGATACTCGGAGTGAAAAATCATAATCTCGATCTATGCCAACTCAAAAAACACCTTTGGAGATACCTGTAGAGCATCTTTATAATCACCAAGTTACGTTGTGACGTTTGATAGCACACAAGGCATTCCTCCGGTATCCGGGAGTTACATAATCTCATAGTCGAAGGAATATGTATTTGACATGAAGAAAGCAATATCAATAAAACTGAACGATCACTATGCTAAGCTAACGGATGGGTCTTGTCCATCACATCATTCTCTTAATGATGTGATCTCGTTATCAAATGACAACTCATGTCCATGGTTAGGAAACCTTAATCTTTTTGATCAACAGGCTAGTCAAGTAGCGGCTCACTAGGGACATGGTTTTTATTTATATATTCACACATGTATTAAGGTTTCCGATCAATACAATTCTAGCATGAATTATAAACCTTTATCATGAATAAGGAAATATAAAATAATAACTTTATTATTGCCTCTAGGGCATATTTCCTTCAACTACCACCTGCCACTGGCAGGCCGCGACACGCATGCCCTAACAGTGGAAAAGAAGGAGCCATGACCGGGTGAGAGATATACTTCTAGGACGTGTAGCTGGACGAAGGATGGCTTAGTGGCAGTGATGAGGGGCGACGGTCTAGGAGGCATGCCGGGGGTAGCGGCAGTTGTGGTACAGGTGAATTGGGGGCGACCATGTGGGAACATGGAAGACATGGTCGAGAGAGATCGAGGGAGAGAGAATCAGAGAAATTGGGTGGAGCTATTCATTCTGATGGATAGGAGAAAATCAGTTCAACATTCTTTATAAAAAATGGATGCGAGGTGGGTATTTCGTTGGAAAAATTGGTGGGGTGGGTGGTGTAGTTCGAGGGAGAAACGAACGAAACGAATGAGGTGAAGGAAATATGCCCTAGAGGAAATAATAAAGTTGTTATTTATGTTGGATCACGGGTTCCGGCAAACCCTTAAGGTTCAAACTCTGGGGTGTGTGCGAAGTTCTTTCCCTCCTACCGATCTACGCCCTAGCTCGCTAAGGTCTCGCAGATGAACTCGACGAACTCGCAACACAAAGACACAAGGTTTATACTGGTTCGGGCCACCATTGTGGTGTAATACCCTACTCCAGTGTGGTGGTAGTGGATCAAGAGAAGCCTTATCCTTCAGACTTTCTGGATGTGTTGGTGTTGGTTTCCAATCTGTCATTTTATCAGAAGGTTCCGCAATTTATCACTACTGTAGTTTAGTGTCGCTTGCTGTTGTTTGCTGCAGACCTCTATTTTCTTTCCATTGATTAAGAGGCTAAATGAACAGGGTGCTCGAAAGTTTGTTGTGTCCTCTTTGGGCTTCTATTGAATCGAGCAATTGGATTGTACATCTTTCATCTTATTGATTTTGATACACTCCAACGGATAATGCAAATCGAAGCTATTTGATGTCTGACTTAGGCAAAAAGAAAAGAAAGAAGAGAACGAAAGGAGAATAGAACTTTGTATTTGGTAACTCTCTTGTAGTTATGTTTAACCTTGAATGCAATTTATAGATTCGACAGAAATAGTCCCTCTTGGGCTGATGAAGAACAGTACAAGGGGAAGAACAGCCTCCTGAGGGTGAGGTGTTATTGTGCTTGGTGTGCTAAGGGTTTGGTGAGATGCCTACGAATGAGTTGTTCCCTTCTACGGTGGTGGCTAGTTCTACTTATATAGGCCCTAGTCCTCTCCCCAAATATTGAGCGGGAAGGGAGCCAACAACGGCGGCCAATTTGAAATGGGACAGCTAGTATAAGCTATCCTGACAAAAGGTGGTCTTCGCCTGCCAAAGGTTCTGGTGGTGACGCCGTCCTGGGCTCCATGGTGACCTCCGTCCTGCCGTCCTTCTGGTCTTGGTCTCGTTGCACCAATATGGAAACCTTTGCCTGATGCCTCGGTACTCCGCGCCTGCGCTTGCCTCCTTAGCACCAAAGAGGAAACAAGGACGCTGCATGCGCTGGTGCCCGCCTGGTGTCGATCGTCATGGCTCATGTCACGAGGGCCTCGCGAGGTTCGCCCCGCCTTGATATTTCCGCTCCTCGCGAGGCAGCCTGGTGAGGCCGCTCCTGAGGAGGTCTTGCGTCGTCCGCCTCGCGAGGCTTGGCCCCCCGCGAGGGTCTTGAATGCTTTCTTGATGATGATGGGCCGTACAGACCTGCCAGCACAACCACGCCATGGGCCGCAGGCAGGCAAGTCTGAGGACCCCCGTTCCCAGAACGCCGACAGTAGGCGTGCTCAGGCTTGGCTTCAAGGCGAAGCCAAAGTATCAAGCGCAGAGCGCCGCGGGCCCTAAAAGCCTGCGGCCTCGGTCGACGCGTGGCGGTTGATTGGTCGCGGGCGTCTCCGCTTCCCCACACTCTCGGCAACTGCCCGACTTGTCAAAAAGGCTGGCGCGGACATCGCATGCCTTCATTGCTTCTTCCTTGCCTTGCTCCAGATCCCCTGTCCTGCTTCTCACTGCTGGAACTTCCAGATCCGCTTCAACTTCGCTCTGCATCGGCGACCAATGGCACCGCGCAAGGTCAAGTCCTCCTCGGCGCCGGCCTGGTTCGACCCAGCCCTCGATGTGCCCAACATCACGGAGAAGAACCTTGCTGCCACGCGCTTGCTGACGGCAGGGGCGAGCAACGAGAGGGGGAAGATGGATCTCCGGCTTGCCTCCGACGTGCCAGAGCCTGAGGGAAGCACCTTCTTCCCCTTCTTCTCGAGCAGCATCACCGCTGGGTTGGTTCCCCCTTCTCCGATTTCTTTTATGAGGTCCTTGACCACTATGGGCTGCAGGCGTTGCACCTCCATCCCAACTCTATCCTCCTCCTGTCCATCTTCGCCTATTATTGCAAGGCGTACCTGGGCGTGATGCCATCCGTGGTGCTTCTACGCCACTTCTTCTTCCTTCGCGTCAGTGATGGACACGTCTCCGGGTGCGCCAACTTCGTCGCATCCGGCAATGTCAACTCAATCTCGAGCACCAGGAACAAAGCCGGCGACATTCGGGCCAAATGGGTCATTATGGACACTAAGTGCGCCCACCCATGCCTGGCACTACTAACGGAGGCGCCCCAGTATGACAAGGGGTGGCCCCGTGCGGAGCTTACTGATGAGCGGGCGTCGCTGGTGCTGGAGCAGATGTAGACCGATTTGAAGGTGGGCAATGCGAAGGCGACCAAGGTGACTGGGGTTATGCTCCTGAGGGAATTCCTGATGCTGCGCATTGCTCCACTCCAGGCGCGCACGCGCCCCTTGTGGAAGCTTGGAGATGAAGCAGACAAGGTTCGCCTGAGCCCAGTGGCCCTGCCTGATGATGAGCTGACTGCGGTTCTGCGTCTCTTGGTTGGGGACAACCAAGAGTACCCGCCGAGCTCCTTTCTTCCTCTATTCCGTCGCAAGGACTGGGAGCAATTCGTTGCTTCCAGGCCGACCTTTGACGCGCGTGGGCTGGTGCCGCCGGTGCTTGCTGGGGCCTCCACAACGCTGAAGCCGGTGGAGGTGTCTTCTGACGAGTCCGCGAGGAGGAAGAGGAGGAGGAGGGCTTGGATGAGATCCCCATGGGAATGGGGGAGAATTCCCCCGTGAACAAGGCCGACATCCTCTACGCCCTACCAGACGACGCCGAGGTCATCGCCTGTCAGGAGGCGTGGGAGCCGCCCCTCATCCCGACAAGGGGTAGATCGTCGTTGGTCTCTCGAGATGCTGCCTCCGACGCGGTACTGCTTGGGGCCGGCTTCAGCCCTTCTGCCGCATCGCCTTCTGCCGCCGGAGCCCGCGCACCCACTTCTCAGGCCCTGATGCTTTCAGGCTTCAAGCTCACCAAGCGGAAGGTGGACTATGTCGCGGTGGATCAGTAAGTGCTTCGAGCTTTGTCTTGTTCCTGCTTGTACTTGCTGTTTTCTGACATTCACCTGGTCGATCAGGCTGGAGTCTTCAGCGAAGAGGAGGAAGGGGGATACGGCGGCCGCGCCCCCTTCTGCCGAGAAAGGAGACGTGAGCACTCGTGCTTCCCTAGCCCGGGCGTCTTCGCGAGGCCAAGAGGAGAATCACCGGGAGGAGTCAGCCCCCATGGCCCTGCCGGCCCCAGAGGTGCCAGCATCTGGCCCGGCTGAGGATGTCCCGTCTGCTCCGGAACCCGCAGTCTCCCAGGCCCTGGTGAAGGCGTCGCCTCCTTCTTCTGCCGTGCCTCCATTCCCAGGTTCTTCTGCCTCTATTGTTGTCCTGGAGCGTGCTCTTTTGGAGATGACCCAGCTGCAGGCAGATCTCTTGAGCGAGGATCCACGCCTGGTGGCCGGGCACCTGGAGCTGGCCTCTGGCTTGCTTCACTCCGACGCGGCAGTTCACGCAACACTGAGCCAGGCCGCGGCGTCTTCCAACAAGGAGAAGCAGAGAGCTGCCAATGATACAGCCGATCATGAGGCGGCACTGAAGGACACTAAGGCCGCCCGCGACTGCTGTAGAAAGCTAGGGGATGAGCTGAAGAGCCTGCGCGACAGGCATGCCGCAGAAGCACGCGGCCGCCGGGTGCAGGAGGAGGAGATGAAGGCCCGGGAGGACGCCGTCAAGAACCGTGACGCTGAGCTGGGGGAGTTGGGGAAGGCGCAGGCCGCCGAACGCCGCCGGTTGGAAGAGCTGGATCGGAAGGTGAAGGTGAGGGAGGCCGATCTTGATGCCAAGGCACGGGTTCTGGCCAAAGACCGTGTGGCCTTTGCCGACCTCGAGGAGAGGTCTCATGTGGCACTGAAGACGCTCTATGAGCATGGCCTGGAGAGGCCGCTGACCACCGATGAGGATGGCCCCGCCCTGCTGCTTCCTTTCTTGGTGAAGGTGCTCGAGGAAGTTGTGGATGGTATCGGTCCTATGGCAGAGGCAGAAGCTCGCGTCCTGTCTTTAGCTACATTGACTCGTGTCTTTAGCCATCTGCACCTTCGCGACCCCGGCGCTTGTCTTGACGAGCTGCTGGAGCCTGTGGCTGATGATCACTACGTAGCCGCCGCCGCAGCCGTGCAAGGTCAGGTGGAAGCCTTGCTGAAGAGGTTCCGTGGCTTTGCCTCCGCACCCTTGTCTGGCGATGCCGCCGATCCTGCGGCTGATGGTGCAGGTGCAGGCGACGTTACCCAAGGAGGAGCGCCTTCTGCAGGCGATGGCGGTGTCTAGGGGTGACCTGCGGCTACTCTCCTGTTTCGTTCCTGTAATATGCATCAGGCCTCGTGGAGGCATTGAATTTTCATTTGGTATTGTGAGGACAATATGTTTTGTAATATTTGCTTCGAGATTTTGCAATTTTCTTCCTATCTGCTTTGTGTTCTACGTCGGCAGAGCCCGGCCCCACGCATACCTCAACCGCCGTTGGGCCGACCGGAGACCATGACAAACCAAGGAGTGAGGGGCTACGTGACCAGTTAGGCTCCTGAGGCGCGATGCTCAGGAGTCCCCCTTGACGCGCAAACAGCTTACAGGAAGAGTACACGAGGATAGATTAATGTTCTACGTCGGTAGAGCCCGGCCCCGTGCATACCTCAACCGCCATTGGGCCGACCGGAGACCAGGACGGACCAAGGAGTGAGGGGCTACATGACTAGTTAGGCTCCTGAGTCACGATGCTCAGGAGTCCCCCTTGACGCGCAAAAAATTTCCATACCTGCCCTCGCCGAGGCCTCGGGGGGGGGGGTGCGACGACCAGGTCCAGGAGACCTGTTTGAGCGGCTTGCGCTTGGGCGTGACCCGAGCACAGCCCCTGTGTCCAGCCCCCTTGCGCGGCTCTCCCGAGGGGAGGCGTTGCGGTGAGGCCAGACGCTGAGCTCTGGGGCTCCCTGAGGTTGGTATGACCGTGGAGTCGCCCTCAGTTGTTTATCACCAGCGTGGCGCATAGTGCTTCCGCTTGTGCACGGGCATAGCCGCTCCTCGGCAGTGTCAACGGCCAGCACGGAGCATGATGCTTCCACTTGTGCATGGGAAGGGGGGGCCCTCCGGGAGGAGCCCCCGGGGCGTGTACAACCCTGCCCTGAAACGTGGCTTGCACGGCAGGGCTGCGAGGTGTATCTGGGCACTCGTGAGCCAGCGCGAGGCCCTACCTCAAGGCGGGTTGTGCCTGGTCTTGAATCCTTGATAGCCGCGCGTTCCTGCGAGACGATTAGGTGCAAGCGCTATACATCCTCAGGTCCCGGCCCTCGAGCGAGCTTAGCCGCCGCTGGTATGCCAGGTCGCGATGCCGTGGTCAAGGCCAGGTGGTGAGGGATGGAGAGCTAGTAAGATCTCCTGAGTCGCGATGCTCAGGAGCCCCCCTTTTAACGCACGAGCGAATTGCATGATAGAGGGGCGGACCCATGGCAGGTGGTAACCGGGCAGATCCAGCATGGAAGGCAATTCAGCTTGGGTAAATGCAGAAAGATACGTGCCACCGAGTCAGGCCCGAGCGGCTTGGGAATGATGCAGCCCGAGGGGCGCCCCCAACAACGTAAACTAAAAGCATGGGCAAAAGAGATACATGCCACGGGGACGGACCCACGTGGCCTGGGAATAATGTAGCCCGAGGGGCGCTCCCAGCTAAACGAACTTGGAAAATGTCACCTGGTTCTGTCGACGAGGGAGAGTTAGTGCAGCTGAAGGCCCGCGGCGAAGGGGTCATTCCTCACGAACCACCGGGGCCCTGAGCCTCGGGAGGCTCTGGGGGCTCAGGTGGTTTCCTGAGGACCATCTCCATCTCCGCCAGGACGGCGTGGTGCCTGGCCTCCTGAGCCGCCAGGACACGCTGGAGGTTGCGCTGATAGGCTGACGACATGCTTGGCAGGCCGAAGGGCATGCGAACGTAGTTGTGTGGTGGACCCTGGCAACGTCCCACGGACGAAGGCCAGAAAGGCTCCTGAGATGCGGCCCTATTGAGCCCTGGTACGTCGATGCAGACGCGCAGCCCAGCATCCTCGCCTGGATGGGGAGTTGTGCCTCGTGAGCGGCAGTCGCCGCACATGGCCCTTGCGTCTTGTAATTCCTGAGTGGTCTTGGTGATGAACTCCTGAGCGGTGGGCGCTCCTTGCCCTGTGTTCTCCTGAGGGAAACGTGTCGCGAAGCACGCCACCAAGTGGTGCCCGAGCGCCTCCCTCGTGATGTTGGCAAGGTCTGAGGCCCTCCAGAGGAGAGCCCCCGAGCCCTGCCCGAGGAGGGCGCTGGGCGCGCCTTCCTATGCGATGGGGGGAGGCGCCCCTGGAGCGGGCGCTAATCCTGACGAGGTTCCATCCGCGATGCCACCCTCCTGAGGTCCGGCACGGTGCAGCTGCTTCTTCTTCTTGGGGATGGCCTCGGGAGGATCCTCGCTCTTGCTATCTGGGTCGTCGATTGCGGTAGCTTGAAAGGCACGCTCGAGGGAGCACATCGCATCCCTCTCTTCACACGGGACCGTGATGATTCCGCCGCTTCCTAGCATCGTGAGGACATTGTAACTGTGGTGTGTCACCGCCATGAACTTGGCCATGGCTGGGTACCCGAGGATGGCGTTGTATGGCAGACGGATGTGAGCGACGTCAAAGTCGATGAGCTCGGTGCAGTAGTTCTTGCGTTCCCCAAAGGTGACAGGGAGGCGAACCTGCCCTATCGGTGTGGTGGAACCGTCGGTCACTCCTGAGAAAGGCTTGGTAGGCTGAAGCTGCTCATATGGCACTTGGAGGTTGTCGAACGTGTCGACGGACATGACGTTGAGCCCTGCGCCGCCGTTGATGAGGGTTTTGGTAACTTGCACGTTGCTGATGACTGGTAAGCATCGGGAGGGCGCCAGCGGTGGCTGCGCATTTGAGCTGATCCACAGAGCTGAAGGTGATGGCGCACTAGGACCACCTGAGCGGGCGCGTGGCCTCGAGCTTGGGAGGACTGCATTCACCTCACGAGCGAACTGTTTGAAGCTACGTTGCGAGGCTGGGGCCTACGCACTTCCGAAGATCCAGGCGACTGCGCACGGCTCCTGGAAGCCCCCAGCCCCTCGTCCTGATGGTGGTCATCATTCCTTCTTGGTGGTGGTGGTAGCGGGGGAAGACCGGCGTTGCCCTGAGGGCGATCCTCATGAGGCTGGTCCCTCTAGGCGCCCTCGCGAGGATGATCCTGTCGGCGGTCCTCACGAAGCCTGTCGCGGGCCACGATCATCCCAGCGTTCACCTCCACGTCCTCCTCCTCGGCCATAGCTCCGGTCGCTGCGCTCGAGGCCTCGACCGAAGCGTCCTTCGCGAATGGCTCTGAGTTCTTGACAGTCACTGGTGTTGTGGGTGTTCAGGTTGTGGAAGGCGCAGAACGGTTGGTTGCCCTTGGATGACTCGGGCTGGTCCCTACCTCGCATGGTGTCCAGCTCCTCTGCGAGCACATCTGCTTCTTTGCGCTTCACGTCCTTGGCCTTGGCCTTCTTCTCCTCTGCGCCCATAGCTGGCAGCTCGAGGAGGGAGAGGCGCCCCTCCTCAGCTCTTGCGCACTTGGTCGCCAGGTTGAACAGCTCCTGAGATGTGCACAGCTCCTCGTGGATAGCGAGCTCCTCTTTCATCTTGATGTCGCGGACGCCGTCAGAGAACGCGGAGATGATGGCCTCATCCGTAACCTTGGGGATCTTGAGGCGAATGTTGTTGAAGCGGTTGATGTACTTTTGGAGGGTCTCTCCTGATTGTTGCTTGATGCGGTGCAGGTCACCTGCGGCCGGCGGGTGGTCGCGAGTGCCCTGTAAGTTGGCGACGAAGCGGTCGCACATCTCGTCCCAGGAGGAGATCGAGCCTTGCGGCAGGTTCAGGAGCCAGGAGCGTGCACCATCCTTGAGAGCCATAGGAACCCAGTTCGCCATGACTTTCTCATCTCCGTTGGCCGCTTCGATGCTCAGCTCGTAGAGCTGCAGGAACTCCGCGGGGTCGGGGGTGCCGTCGTAGCGAGGAGGCAGATCCGGCTTGAACTTGCCCGGCCAGGCGACGCTACCCAGCCTACGGGTAAAGGCGCGGTAGCCGGCCGTGGTCGCCGGGGCTCATCTTGGAGGTGGAGCTTGGACTTGATGAGGCACGCATGCCCCCAGCGCGGGTAGCGTGCGGGCATGGCGTGGCGGCGCGGGGAGCGCAGGTGCAGCTTCTCACGGCCGAGGAATCTCTTGGCACCTTCTCTCTTTGCGCATGGGCACCGGGTGTGGTGGATCGCGTTGTGGGGCCAGGCGCCTTGGCACCAAGGCATCGTCTTGGGGCGGAGGTGGTGGAGGCGCTCCACGAGCCGCGTCGCCTGTGGCTGGAGGAGGGCGAGGCAGAGAGGGGGATGGCGCCGGGGAGCCCCCTGCGACGCGGTCGAGCCAGTCCTCGTAGAGGTCATCGATCGGGCGGTAGTGCAGGACCTCGTTCGCCATGAGGAGCGCAGCCTGCGCGTCCATGGGAGCGAGACATGCGTGGGACGAGGAACCGGCCGGGGTCAGCGATGGGTGATACGTCCATTTTGCATCATGCTTTTATATCAATATTTATTGCATTATGGGCTATTATTTCACATTATGTCACAGTACTTATGGCTATTCTCTCTTATTTTACAAGGTTTACATAAGGAGGGAGAATGCCGGCAACTGGAATTCTGGGCTGGAAAAGGAGCAAATATTAGAGACCTATTCTGCACAACTCCAAAAGTCCTGAAACTCCACGGAAGACCTTATAATAAATAATGAAAAATCCTCGCCAAAGATGAAGACCAGGGGGCCCACACCCTTCTCACGAGGGTGGGGGCGCGCCCCCCTACCTCGTGGGTCCCCTGGTGGCTCTCCGATGACCATCTTCTCCTATATGAAGTCTTTCGTTGAGAAAAATAGTAAAAGAACCTTTCGGGACGAAACTCCGCCGCCACGAGGCGGAATCTTGGCGGATCCAATCTAGAGCTCCGGCAGAGCTATTCTGCCGGGGAAACTTCCCTCTCGGAGGGGGAAATCATCGCCATCATCATCACCAACGCTCCTCTCATCGGGAGAGGGAAATCTCCATCAACATCTTCATCAGCACCATCTCATCTCAAAACCCTAGTTCATCTCTTGTATCCAATTCTTGTCTCCAAATCCGGGTTTGGTGCTAGTAGGTTGTTAGTAGTGTTAATTACTCCTTGTAGTTGATGCTAGTTGGTTTAATTGGTGGAAGATCATATGTTCAGATCCTATATGCATATTAATACCCCTCTGATTATGAACATGTTTATGCTTTGTGAGTAGTTACGTTTGTTCCTGAGGACAAGGGAGAAGTCTTGCTATTAGTAGTCATGTGAATTTGGCATTCGTTCGATATTTCGATGAGATGTATGTTGTCTAGCCTCTAGTGGTGTTATGTGAACGTCGAGTACATAACACTTCACCATTATTTGGGCCTAGAGAAAGGCATTGGGAAGTAATGAGTAGATGATGGGTTGCTAGAGTGACAGAAGCTTAAACCCTAGTTTATGCGTTGCTTCGTAAGGGGCTGATTTGGATCCATATGTTTCATGCTATGGTTAGGTTTACCTTAATACTTTTGTTGTAGTTGCGGATGCTTGCAATAGAGGTTAATCATCAGTGGTATTCTTGTTCAAGTAAGAACAGCACCCAAGCACCGGTCCACCCACATGTCAAATTATCAAAGTACCGAACGCGAATCATATGAACGTGATGAAAACTAGCTTGATAATATTCCCATGTGTCCTCGGGAGCGCTTTTCCTTATATAAGAGTTTGTCCAGGCTTGTCCTTTGCTACAAAAAGGATTGGGCCACCTTGTTGCACTTTATTTACATTTATTATTTGTTGCTCGTTACAAATTATCTCATAACAAAACTATCTGTTACCACTTATTTCAGTACTTGCAGAGAATACCTTGCTGAAAACTGTTTATCATTTCCTTCTCCTCCTCGTTGGGTTCGACACTCTTACTTATCGAAAGGACTACGATAGATCCCCTATACTTGTGGGTCATCAAGACTCTTTTCTGGCGCCGTTGCCGGGGAGTGAAGCACCTTTGGTAGGTCGAATTTGGTAAGGAAAAATTTATATAGTGTGCTGAAATTTACTGTCACTTGTTACTATGGAAAGTAATCCTCTGAGGGGCTTGTTCGGGGTATCTTCACCCCGACCAGTAGAGCAAAGAGTTGCTCCTCAACCTACTGAACCTATTGAAAATGAATATGAAAATGAAATTCCTTATGAGTATCCTTCGAGTATAATAGAAAAATGCTAGCTAATCCTTTTACAAGAGATGGAACAAAGCATCCTGATGAACACCTAATATATGTGGATGTGGTTTGTGGATTATTTAAGCTTGCAGGTATACCCGATGATGTTGCTAAGAAGAAGGTCTTCCCTTTATCTTTGAAGGGAGACGCATTGGTATGGTATAGGATATGTGATGATATGGGATCATGGAACTATAGAAGATTGAAATTGGAATTTCATCAAAAGTATTACCCTATGCATCTTGTTCATCGTGATTGCAATTATATATATAATTTTTGGCCTCGCGAAGGAGAAAGCATCGCTCAAGCTTGGGGGAGGCTTAAATCAATGTTATATTCATGCCCCAATCATGAGCTTCCAAGAGAAACAATTATCCAAAAAAATTATGCTCGGCTTTTTGACAACAATCGCACCATGCTTGATACTTCTTGTGTTGGCTCTTTTATGATGAAGACTATTGAATTCAAATGGGATTTATTGGATAGAATTAAACACAACTCTGAAGATTGGGACCTCGACAATGGTAAGGAGTCAGGTATGACACCTAAGTTTGATTGTATTAAATCTTTTATGGATACCAATATTTTCTGTAAGTTTAGCACTAAATATGGACTTGATTCTGAGATAGTAGCTTATTTCTGTGAATCTTTTGCTACTTATGTTGATCTCCCTAAGGAGAAGTGGTTTAAATATCATCCTCCCATAGAAGTAAAAGTAGCTGCACCTATTAAAGTTGAAGAAAAGACTGTCACTTATAATGATCCTATTGTTCCTACTTCTTATGTTGAGAAACCACCTTTCCCTGTTAGGATAAAGGATCATGCTAAAGCTTCAACTGTAGTTCGTAAAAGCAATATTAAAACATATACACCTCCTAAGCAAGTCAAAGTTGAACCTAATATTGCTATTGTTAAAGATCTCTTGTCTGTTAATATAGACGGGAAGGTTATTTATTTCTGTAATGAAACTGCTAGAATTGCTAAACCCCGTGATACAGATAAACCTAGACATGTGGTAGGCATGTCTGTTATTTCTGTTAAAATAGGAGATCATTGTTATCATGGCTTATGTGATATGGGTGCTAGTGCTAGTGCAATACCTATTGACTTATACAATGAAATTATGCATGATATTGCACCTATTGAGTTAGAAGATATTGATGTCACTATTAAACTTGCTAATAGAGATACTATTTCACCAATGGGAATTGTTAGAGATGTTGAAGTCTTGTGTGGGAAAACTAAATATCCTCCTGATTTTCTTGTTCTTGGTTCCCCACAAGATAGCTTTTGTCCCATTATATTTGGTAGACCCTTCTTGAACACTGTTAATGCTACCATAGATTGCACAAAGAATGTTGCTACTGTCGGCTTGGATGATATGACTCATGAATTTAATTTCTCTAAATTTAGTAAACAACACCGTGAAGAAGAATTGCCTAGTAAGGGTGAAATTATTGGTCTTGCTTCTATTACCGTACCTCCTAATGATCCTTTAGAACAATATTTGCTAGACCATGAGAATGATATGTTTATGAATGAAAGAAGGGTAATAGATGAAGTATTCTTTAAACAAGAACCTATGCTAAAACACAATTTGCCTGTTGAAATCCTAGGGGATCCTCCTCCACCTATGGGTGATCCCGTGTTTGAGCTTAAACCGTTGCCTGATAATCTTAAATATGCTTATCTTGATGAAAAGAAGATATATCATGTTATTATTAGTGCTAACCTTTCAGCGCATGAAGAAGAAAGATTATTGAAAAATCTGAAGAAGTACCGTGCTGCTATTGGATATACTCTTGATGATCTTAAGGGCATTAGTCCCACTCTATGTCAACATAAAATAAATTTGGAAGCAGATGCCAAACCAGTTCGAGATCCTCAAAGACGTCTGAATCCTAAAATGAAAGAACTGGTAACAAAAGAAATACTAAAGCTTCTAGAGGCAGGTATAATTTATCCCGTTGCTGATAGTCAGTGGGTAAGTCCTGTTGATTGTGTCCCTAAGAAGGGAGGTATTACTGTTGTTCCTAATGATAAAGATGAATTGATTCGACAAAGAACTATTACCGGTTATAGGATGATAATTGATTTCCGCAAATTAAGTAAGGCTACTAAGAAAGATCATTACCCCTTACCTTTTATCGATCAAATGCTAGAAATATTATGCAAACATACACATTACTGCTTTCTAGATGGTTATTCTAGTTTCTCTCAAATACCTGTGTCGACTAAAGATCAATCAAAGACTACTTTTACATGCCCTTTTGGTACTTTTGCTTATAGATGTATGCCTTCTGGTTTATGTAATGCACCTGCTACCTTTCAAAGATGCATGATGGCTATATTCTCTGACTTTTGTGAAAAGATTTGTGAGGTTTTCATGGACGACTTTTCCGTCTATGGATCTTTTTTTGATGATTGCTTGAGCAATCTTGATCGAGTTTTGCAGAGATGTGAAGAAACTAATCTTGTCTTGAATTGGGAAAAAGTGCCACTTTATGGTTAATGAAGGTATTGTCTTGGGTCATAAAGTTTCTGAAAGAGGTATTGAAGTTGATAAAGCCAAGGTTGATGCTATTGAAAAGATGCCATGTCCCAAGGACATCAAAGGTATAAGAAGTTTCCTTGGTCATGCCGGATTTTATAGGAGGTTCATCAAGGACTTCTCAAAAATTTCTCGGCCTCTGACTAATTTATTACAAAAAGATATACCATTTGTCTTTGATGATGATTGTGTAGAAGCATTTGAAATACTTAAGAAAGCATTAGTCTCTGCACCTATTGTCCAGCCACCTGATTGGAATTTACCCTTTGAAATTATGTGTGATGGTAGTGATTATGATGTAGGTGTTGTCCTAGGGCAAAGAGTTGATAAGAAATTAAATGTTATCCATTATGCTAGTAAGACTCTAGACAATGCTCAAAGAAATTATGCTACTACTGAAAAAGAACTTTTAGCAGTTGTATTTGCTTGTGATAAGTTCAGACCTTATATTGTTGATTCTAAAGTAACTATCCACACTGATCATGCTGCTATTAAATATCTTATGGAGAAGAAAGATTCTAAACCTAGACTTATTAGATGGGTTCTCTTGCTACAAGAATTTGATTTGCATATTGTTGATAGAAAAGGAGCTGAGAACCCCGTTGCAGACAACTTATCTAGGTTAGAGAATGTTCTTGATGACCCACTACCTATTGATGATAGCTTTCCTGATGAACAATTAAATGTCATAAGTACTTCTCGTAGTACTCCTTAGTATGCTGATTATGCTAATTACATTGTTGCTAAATTCATACCACTTAGCTTCACATACCAACAAAACAAAAAGTTCTTCTATGATTTGAGACATTACTTTTGGGATGACCCACATCTTTATAAAGGAGTAGATGGTGTTATTAGACGTTGTGTACCTGAGCATGAACAGGAACAGATCCTACGCAAGTGCCACTCTGAAACTTATGGAGGGCACCACGCGGGAGATAGAACTGCACATAAGGTATTGCAATCCGGTTTTTATTGGCCTACTCTCTTTAAGGATGCCCGTAAGTTTGTCCTATCTTGTGATGAATGTCAAAGAATTGGTAATATTAGTAGACGTCATGAAATGCCTATGAATTATTCACTTGTTATTGAACCATTTGATGTTTGGGGCTTTGATTATATGGGACCTTTTCCTGTCTCTAATGGATATACACATGTTTTAGTTGCTGTTGATTACGTTACTAAGTGGGTAGAAGCTATTCCAACTAGTAGTGCTGATCATAACACTTCTATTAAAATGCTTAAAGAAGTTATTTTTCCGAGGTTTGGAGTCCCTAGATATTTAATGACTGATGGTGGTTCACATTTTATTCATGGTGCTTTCCTTAAAATGCTTGCTAAATATGACGTCAATTATAGAATTGCATCTCCGTATCACCCACAATCTAGTGGTCAAGTAGAATTGAGTAATAGAGAACTCAAATTAATTTTGCAAAAGATTGTCAATAGGTCTAGAAAGAATTGGTCAAAGAAACTTGATGATGCATTATGGGCCTATAGAACTGCATATAAAAATCCTATGGGTATGTCTCCGTATAAAATGGTATATGGAAAAGCATGTCACTTACCTCTCGAACTAGAACATAAGGCATATTGGGCTATTAAAGAGCTCAACTATGATTTCAAACTTGCCGGTGAAAAGAGGTTATTTGATATTAGCTCACTTGATGAATGGAGAACCCAAGCTTATGAAAATGCCAAGTTGTTTAAAGAAAAGGTTAAAAGATGGCATGACAAAAGGATACAGAAGCGTGAGTTTAATGTAGGTGATTATGTATTGCTATACAACTCTCGTTTAAGATTTTTTGCAGGGAAACTTCTCTCTAAATGGGAAGGCCCCTATGTTATCAAGGAGGTGTATCGTTCCGGTGCCATAAAAATCAACAACTTCGAAGGCACAAATCCAAAGGTGGTAAACGGTCAAAGAATCAAACACTATATCTCAGGTAATCCCATAGATGTTGAAACCAATATTATTGAAACCGTAACCCTGGAGGAATACATAAGAGACACTTTCCAGAACGTTTCAGACTCCGAAAAGGAATAGGTATGTGGTACAGTAAGTAAACCGACTCCAAAACAATTTTTAAGGCAATATTTCTCCGTTTTGGAATATTTAGAAAAATAGAAAAGTAAGTAGCAGTCCGGGAAGGACACGAGGGCCTCACGAGGGTGGAGGGCGCGCCCTACCCCCCTGGGCACGCCCCCCCTACCTCGTGAGCACCTCGTGTGCCTTCCGGACTATGTTTTCTTGCACGATACGTATTTTGGTCGGTAAAAATTCATTATATATTCTCCCGAAGGTTTTGACTCCCGTATCACGCAAAAATCCCTTGTCTTTGTTTTGAGCTGTTGCTACTGCAGATTAGAGCAAGATGTCTTCTCAAGCGTCAGTCGGGGAGAGCCGAGTATCTAATCCGGCACCGGAACCAAGGGCAAACAGCGACCCTGACCACTTTGGGCCAGCAACGGAGGAAGAGATGGAGGCTGACCTAATGAGGGTAGATGCCATGGAGGATCAAGAAGTCACCTTTCGCTTCCAAGCTGGATTCACAATGGGAGAACTGCAGAGCTCATCTATTCCAAACTCAGTTATCCCTTCCAAAGTTAGATTTCTTTCTTATGAGAATATGAAAAAGAGTGTCACTGGTTCTCCCGCAGCTATGTAGCACCCTTGGGTGCAGGGAGCTTTGGCTGTTACAGGAAAACTCCGAAATGAAATAATGGATCTCAAGCATCAAGTCAACAAGCTTGAGGAGGAGAATCATATTTTGAAGGGCATCATCGCCAAAAACATCACATCACCATCCCCTAAAAGAGAGACATAATCACCTAGGTATGGGCACTCCACTTGGCAACTGCCAAGCTTGAGGGAGTGCCCCGGTATCGTATCACCATCACTTTTATCTTTACCGTTTTCCTTAGTTCGATCTTATTAGTAGTATTTTGATCTAGTAGAATAAAGTTTATGGCATGATCTAGTTGTGAGTTTTGCTTTGTTATCCTTCTATGTAATCGAGTCCGTGAGCTATATAATAAAGATTAGTGTTGAGTCAAGGGATTGATTATTTTGCCATGATCCTAAGTGAATAAAAGAAAAGAGAAAGAAATAAAAATAAACAAAGAGATCATATGGATCTCATGGAGAGTAATGAGCTCACATAGAAAAAGTATGATGAATAAAAGTTGTTGAGAGTTGACAAGCATAGTTTTGGTCATCGTTGCAATTAATAGGAAGTAATAAAGAAAGAGAGATCTTCACATATAGATATACTATCTTGGACATCTTTTATGATTGTGAGCACTCATTAAAATATGACATGCTAAAGAGTTGACATTGGACAAGGAAGACAACGTAATGGGTTATGTTTTCTTACATCTGAGATAAAATTATATTGTCTTGGATCCTCCAACATGTTGAGCTTGCCTTTCCCCCTCATGCTAGCCAAATTCTCAGCACCAAGTAGAGATACTACTTGTGCTTCCAAATACCCTTAAACCAGTTTTGCCATGAGAGTCCACCATACCTACCTATGGATTGAGTAAGATCCTTCAAGTAAGTTGTCATCGGTGCAAAGCAATAAAAATTGCTCTCTAAATATGTATGATTGATTGGTGTGGAAGAAATAAGCTTTATACGATCTTGTGATGTGGAAGTAATAAAAGCGACGGACTGCATAATAAAGGTTCATATCACAAGGGGCAATATAAAGTGACGTTCTATCGCATTAATATTTTGTTCATCCAACCATAAAAGCGCATGACAACCTCTGCTTACCTCTGCGAAGAGCCTATCTTTTATCATTATCTTCTACCTTATGCAAGAGTCATGGTGATCTTCACCCTTCCTTTTTACATTTTATCCTTTGGCAAGCACAATATGTTGGAAAGATCCTGGTATATATGGCTAATTGGATGTGAGTTTTCATGAACTATTACTGTTGACATTACCCTTGAGGTAAAACGTTGGGAGGCAAGACTATAAGCCCCTATCTTTCTCTGTGTCCGATTAAAACTCCAAACCCATAAGTATTGCGTGAGTGTCAGCAATTGTGAAAGATTATATGATAGTTGAGTATGTGGACTTGCTGAAAAGCTCTTATACATTGACTCTTTCCTATGTTATGATAAATTGCAATTGCTTCAATGACCGAGATTGTAGTTTGTTAGTTTTCAATGAAGTTTACGATTCATACTTGATATTGTGATTGAATTATTACTCTAGCATTACAGATCATATGGCAAAAATTATATAAGTTGCTGTTATAAGAATGATAATGATGCCCTCATGTCCGTATTTTATTTTTATCGACACCCTCATCTCTAAACATGTGGACATATTTTTTGATTTTGGCTTTTCGCTTGAGGACAAGCGAGGTCTAAGCTTGGGGGAGTTGATACGTCCATTTTGCATCATGCTTTTATATCAATATTTATTGCATTATGGGTTGTTATTTCACATTATGTCACAATACTTATGGCTATTCTCTCTTATTTTACAAGGTTTACATAAGGAGGGAGAATGCCGGCAGCTGGAATTCTGGGCTAGAAAAGGAGCAAATATTAGAGGCCTATTCTGCACAACTCCAAAAGTCCAGAAACTCCACGGAACACCTTATAATAAATAATGAAAAATCCTCGCCAAAGATGAAGACCAGGGGGCCCACACCCTTCTCACGAGGGTGGGGGGCGCCCCCCCCCCCAGGGCGCGCCCCCTACCTTGTGGGCCCCCTGGTGGCTCTCTGATGACCATCTTCTCCTATATGAAGTCTTTCGTTGAGAAAAAAATAGGAAGCAACCTTTCAGGATGAAACTCCGCCGCCACGAGGCGGAATCTTGGCGGATCCAATCTAGAGCTCCGGCAGAGCTGTTCTGCCGGGGAAACTTCCCTCCCGGAGGGGGAAATCATCGCCATCGTCATCACCAACGCTCCTCTCACCGGGAGAGGGCAATCTCCATCAACATCTTCATCAGCACCATCTCATCTCAAAACCCTAGTTCATATCTTGTATCCAATTCTTGTCTCCAAATCCGGGTTTGGTGCTAGTAGGTTGCTAGTAGTGTTAATTACTCCTTGTAGTTGATGCTAGTTGGTTTAATTGGTGGAAGATCATATGTTCAGATCCTATATGCATATTAATACCCCTCTGATTACGAACATGTTTATGCTTTGTGAGTAGTTACGTTTGTTCCTGAGGACAAGGGAGAAGTCTTGCTATTAGTAGTCATGTGAATTTGGCATTCATTCGATATTTCGATGAGATGTATGTTGTCTAGCCTCTAGTGGTGTTATGTGAACGTCGACTACATAACACTTCACCATTATTTGGGCCTAGAGAAAGGCATTGGGAAGTTATGAGTAGATGATGGGTTGCTAGAGTGACAGAAGCTTCAACCCTAGTTTATGCGTTGCTTCATAAGGGGCTGATTTGGATCCATATGTTTCATGCTATGGCTAGGTTTACCTTAATACTTTTGTTGTAGTTGCGGATGCTTGCAATAGAGGTTAATCATCAGTGCGATGCTTGTTCAAGTAAGAATAGCACCCAAGCACCGGTCCACCCACATGTCAAATTATCAAAGTACCGAACGCGAATCATATGAACGTGATGAAAACTAGCTTGATGATATTCCCATGTGTCCTCAGGAGCGCTTTTCCTTATATAAGAGTTTGTCCAGGCTTGTCCTTTGCTACAAAAAGGATTGGGCCACCTTGCTGCACTTTATTTACATTTGTTATTTGTTGCTCGTTACAAATTATCTCATCACAAAACTATATGTTACCACTTATTTCAATACTTGCAGAGAATACCTTGCTGAAAACCGTTTATCATTTCCTTCTGCTCCTCGTTGGGTTCGACACTCTTACTTATCGAAAGGACTACGATAGATCCCCTATACTTGTGGGTTATCAATGGGGTGGCGGTGCGGCCGTCCTGCCGCACCGATGGGTGCAGCAAGGGCGCTTGCTGCTCGTTCCCCGCCGAGCCGGTGGCAGCGTTGGCGACAAGCGACGGGGAACGACCAACTGGCTCGCCGATGGGCAGCCCGACGCTCACCTCGAGCGCATCGAGCGTTCGCCATGGAGACGACGGAGCGATGGAGCGCCGATTCGACGGAAGGGAAGCTATGGCGCACCCCTACCTGGCGCGCCAAATGTCGGATCACGGGTTCCGGCAAACCCTTAAGGTTCGAACTCTGGGGTGCGTGTGAAGTTCTTTCTCTCCTACCAATCTACGCCCTAACTCGCTAAGGTCTCGCGGACGAACTCGACGAACTCGCAACACAAAGACACAAGGTTTATACTGATTCGGGCCACCGTTGTGGTGTAATACCCTACTCCAGTGTGGTGGTGGTGGATTGCCTCTTGGGCTGATGAAGAACAGTACAAGGGGAAGAACAGCCTCCTGAGGGTGAGGTGTTCTTGTGCTTGGTGTGCTAAGGGTTCGGTGAGATGCCTACGAATGAGTTGTCCCCTTCTACGGTGGTGGCTAGTTCTACTTATATAGGCCCTAGTCCTCTCCCCAAATATTGAGCGGGAAGGGAGCCAACAACGGTGACCAATTTGAAAGGGGACAGCTAGTACAAGCTATCCGGACAAAAGGTGGTCCTCGCCTACCAAAGGTTCTGGTGGTGACGTCGTCCTGGGCTCCATGGTGACCTCCGTCCTGCCGTCCTTCTAGTCTTGGTCTCGTTGCACCGATATGGAAACCTTTGCCTGATGCCTCGGTACTCCGCGCCTGCGCTTGCCTCCTTAGCACCAAAGAGGAAACAAGGACGCTGCGCGTGCTGGAGCCCGCCTGGTGTCGATCGTCATGGCTCACGTCACGAGGGCCTTGCGAGGTTCGCCCCGCCTTGATATCTCCGCTCCTCGCGAGGAAGCCTGGTGAGGCCGCTCTTGAGGAGGTCTTGCGCCGTCCACCTCGCGAGGCTTGGCCCCTCGCGAGGGTCTTGAATGCTTTGTTGATGATGATGGGACGTACAGACATGCCAGCACATCCACGCCATGGGCCGCAGGCAGGCAAGTCTGGGCACCCCCGCTCCCAGAACGCCGACAATTTATATTTTCTTATATCATGATAAATATTTATTATTCATGCTAGAATTGTATTAACCGGAAACTTAGTACATGTGTGAATACATAGACAAAATAGAGTGTCCCTAGTATGCCTCTATTTGACTAGCTCGTTAATCAAAGATGGTTAAGTTTCCTGACCATAGACATGTCTTGTCATTTGATGAACGGGATCACATCATTAGATAATGATGTGATGGACAAGACCCATCCGTTAGCTTAGCATAAATGATCGTTTAGTTTTATTGCTATTGCTTTCATCATGAATTATACATGTTCCTCTGACTATGAGATTATGCAACTCCTGAATACCGGAGGAACACCTTGTATGATATCAAACGTCACAATGTAACTGGGTGATTATAAAGATGCTCTATAGGTGTCTCCTATGGTGTTTGTTGAGTTGGCATAGATTGAGATTAGGATTTCTCACTCCGATTGTCGGAGAGGTATCTGTGGGCCCTCTCGGTAATGCACATCACTATAAGCCTTGCAAGCAATGTGACTAATGAGTTAGTTGAGGGATGTTGTATTACGGAACGAGTAAAGAGACTTGCCGGTAACGAGATTGAACTAGGTATGATGATACCGACAATCAAATCTAGAGCAAGTAACACACCGATGACAATATTCTGTTATGCGGTTTGACTGATAAAGATCTTTGTCGAATATGTAGGAGCCAATTTGAGCATCTAGGTTCCTCTATTGGTTATTTGCCGGAGATGTGTCTTGGTCATGTCTACATAGTTCTCGAACCCGTAGGGTCCACACGCTTAACGTTCGATGACGGATTGTTTTATGAGTTATGTGATTTGATGTACCAAAGGTTGTCCGGAGTCCTGGATGAGATCACGGACATGACGATGAGTCTCTAAATGGTCGAGACGTAAATATCGATATATTGGAAGGCTATATTCGGACATCGGAAAGGTTCTGAGTGATTCGGATATTTTTCGGAGTACCAGAGAGTTACGGGAATTCGTCGGGGGAAGTAGTGGGCCTTAATGGGCCATACGGGAAAGGAGAGAAGGGCCTCAAGGGTTGGCCGCGCGCCCCCCATGGCAAGTCCGAATTGGACTAGGGAGGGGCGGCACCCCCCTCTCTTTCCTTCTCCCTCTCCTACTCCTTCCCTCTCTCCCCTCTTGGAAAAGGAAGGGGACTCCAACTAGGATTGGGAATCCTAGTTGGACTCCTCCTATAGGCGCGCCCCTCCTAGGCAGGCCTCTTCCTCCTCCCTCCTTTATATATGTGGGCAAGGGGCACCCCAAAGGCACTCCAAGATTTGTCTTAGCCGTGTGCGGTGCCCCCTCCACAGTTACACACCTTGGTTATATCGTCGTAGTGCTTAGGCGAAGCCTTGCGCCGGTAACTTCATCATCACCGTCGCCACGCCGTCGTGCTGACGGAACTCTCCTTCGGCCTCAACTGGATCAAGAGCCTGAGGGATGTCATCGAGCTGAACGTGTGCTGAACGCGGAGGTGACATACGTTCGGTACTTGGATCGGTTGGATCGCGAAGACGTTCGACTACATCAACCACGTTACTAAACGCTTCTGCTTTTGTTCTACGAGGGTACGTAGACACACTCTCCCCTCTCATTGCTATGCATCTCCTAGATAGATCTTGCGTGATCGTAGGAAAATTTTGAAACACTGCGTACCCCAACAGCGGCATCCGAGCCAGGTCTATGCGTAGATGTTATATGCATGAGTAGAACACAAAGAGTTATGGGCGATAATAGTCATACTGCTTACCAGCATGTCATACTTTGATTCGGCGGTATTGTTGGATGAAGCGGCCCAGACCGACATTACATGACCGCATTCATGAGACTCATTCTACCGACGTGCTTCGCACACAGGTGGCTAGTGGGTGTCTGTTTCTCCAACTTTAGTTGAATCGAGTGTGACTACGCCCGGTCCTTGTTGAAGGTTAAAACAGCACACTTGATGAAAGATCATTGTGGTTTCGATGCGTAGGTAAGAACGGTTCTTGCTAAGCCCATAGCAGCCACGTAAAACTTGCAACAACAAAGTAGAGGATGTCTAACTTGTTTTTGCAGGGCATGTTGTGATGTGATATGGCCAAGACGTGATGAGATATAAATTGTTGTATGAGATGATCATGTTTTATTAAAGTTATCGGCAACTGGCAGAAGCCTTATGGTTGTCTCTTTATTGCATAAGATGCAAGCACCATATAATTGCTTTACTTTATCGCTATTTTATAGCAATAGTTGCAAAAGCAATAGTTGGCGAGACGACCATGTGACAACACGTTGATAAAGATCAAGATGATGGAGATCATGGTGTCATGCTGGTAACGATGGAGATCATGAAGGCACTTTGGAGATGGAGATCAAAGGCACGAGATGATGATGGCCATATCATGTCACATATTTTGATTGCATGTGATGTTTATCTTTTATGCATCTTATTTTGCTTAGTACGACGGTAGCATTATGAGATGATCCCTTAATAAATTTCAAGGTATAAGTGTTCTCCTTGAGTATGCACCATTGCGACAGTTCATCGTGCCGAGACACCACGTGATGATCGGGTGTGATAAGTTCTACGTTCACATACAACGGGTGCAAGCCAGTTTTGCACACGCGGAATACTCAGGTTAAACTTGACGAGCCTAGATATGCAGATATGGCCTCGGAACACTGAGACCGAAAGGTCAAGCATGAATCATATAGTAGATATGATCAACATAGTGATGTTCACCATTGAAAACTTCTCCATCTCACGTGATGATCGGACATGGTTTAGTTGATATGGATCACGTGATCACTTAGACGATTAGAGGGATGTCTATCTAAGTGGGAGTTCTTAAGTAATATGATTAATTGAACTTAAATTTATCATGAACTTAGTCCTGGTAGTATTTGCATATCTATGTTGTAGATTAATAGATCACATATTGCTTCCCCATTTTATTTATGATATGTTCCTAGAGAAAAACTAAGTTGAAAGATGATAGTAGCAATGATGCGGACTAGCTCCGTGATCTGAGGATTATCCTCATTGCTGCACATAAGAATTATGTCCTTGACGCACCGCTAGGTGACGGACCTATTGTAGGAGCAGATGCAGACGTTATGAATGTTTGGCAAGCTTGGTATGATGACTACTTGATAGTTTAGTGCACCATGCTTTATGGCTTAGAACCGGGACTTCAAAAATGTTTTGAAATGCCATGGAGCATATGAGATGTTCAAAGAGTTGAAATTGGTATTTCAGACTCATGCCCGAGTCGAGAGGTATGAGACCTCTGACAAGTATTTTTGCCTATAAGATGGAGGAGAATAGCTCAACCAGTGAGCATGTGCTCAGAATGTTTGAGTACTACAATCGCTCGAATCAAGTGGGAGTTAATCTTCCAGATAAAATAGTGATTGACAGAGTTCTCTAGTCACTATCACTAAGTTAGTGAAACTTCGTGATGAACTATAATATGCAAGGGATGACGAAAACGATTCCCCGAGCTTTTCACGATGCTGAAATCGGCGAAGGTGGAAATCAAGAAAAGCATCAAGTGTTGATGGTTGACAAGACCACTAGTTTCAAGTAAAAGGGCAAGGGAAAAAAGGGAACTTCAAGAAGAATGACAAGCAAGTTGCCACTCCCATGAAGAAGCCCAAAGCTAGACCCAAGCCTGAAACTGAGTGCTTCTACTGCAAAGGAAATGGTCACTGGAAGCGCGAAATGCCCCAAATACTTGGCGGATAAGAAGGATGGCAAAGTGAACAAAAGTATATATGATATACATGTTGTTGATGTGTACTTTACTAGTATTCATAGTAGCCCCTGGGTATTTGATACTGGCTCAGTTGCTATGATTAGTAACTTAAAACAGAAGTTGTAAAATGAACAGAGACTAGTTGAGGGCAAGGTGACGATGTGTGTTGGAAGTGATTCCAAGGTTGATAAGATCACCATCGCACACTCCCTTTACCTTCGAGATTAGTGTTGAACCTAAAATAAATGTTATTTGGTGTTTGCGTTGAGCATAATATGATTGGATCATGTTTATTGCAATACGGTTATTCATTTAAGTCAAAGAATAATTATTATTCTATTTACATGAATAAAACCTTCTATGGTCATACACCCAAAGTGAATGGTTTATTGAATCTCGATTGTAGTGATACACATATTCATAATACTGAAGCCAAAAGAGGCAAGGTTAATAATGATAGTGCAACTTATTTGTGGCACTGCTGTTTAAGTCATATTGGTGTAAAGCGCATGAAGAAACTCCATGCTGATGGGCTTTTGGAATCACTTGAGGCTTGCGAACCATGCATCATGGGCAAGATCACTAAGACTCTGTTCTCTGGAACAATGGAACGATCAACAGACTTATTAGAAATAATACATACTGATGTATGCGATCCAATGAGTGTTGAGGCTCGTGGCGGGTATTGTTATTTTCTGACCTTCACAGATGATTTGAGCATATATGAGTATATCTACTTAATGAAACACAAGTCTGAAACATTTGAAAAGTTCAAAGAATTTCAGAGTGAAGTGGAGAATCGTCATAACAAGAAAATAAAGTTTCTACGATCTGATCGCGGAGACGAAATATTTGAGTTGCGAGTTTGGCCTTCAGTTGAAAGAATGTCGAATAGTTTCGCAACTCACGCCACCTGGAACACCACAATGTAATGGTGTGTCCGAACGTCATAACTGTACTTTATTAGATATGGTGCAATCTATGATGTCTCTTACCGAATTACCACTATCGTTTTGGGGTTATGCATTAGAGACAACTGCATTCACGTTAAATAGGGCACCGTCTAAAAATCCGTTGAGACGACACCGTATGAACTGTGGTTTAGCAAGAAACCTAAGCTGACGTTTGTTAAAGTTTGGGGTTGCGATGCTTATGTGAAAAAGTTTCAACCTGATAAGCTCAAACCCAAATCGGAGAAGTGCGTCTTCATAGGATACTCGAAAGAAACTGTTGGGTACACCTTCTATCACAGATCCAAAGATAAGATCTTTGTTGCTAAGAGTGGATCCTTTTTAGAGAAGGAGTTTCTCTCAAAAGAAGTGAGTGGGAGGAAAGTATAACTTGATGAGGTAATTGTACCTGCTCCCTTATTGGAAAGTAGTTCATCACAGAAATTAGTTCCAATGATTCCTACACCAATTAGTGAGGAAGCTAATGATGATGATCATGAAGCTTCTGATCAAGTTACTACCGAACCTCGTAGGTCAACCAAAGTAAGATCCGCACCATGGTGGTATGATAATCCTGTTCTGGAGGTCATGTTACTTGACCATGACGAACCTACGAACTATGAGGAAGCGATGATGAGCCCAGATTCCGCAAAATGGCTTGAGGCCATGAAATCTGAGATGGGATCCATCTATGAGAACAAAGTATGGACTTTGATTGACTTGCCTGATGATCGGTGATCCATTCAGAATAAATGGATCTTCAAGAGGAAGACGGACGCTGATAGTAGTGTTACTATCTACAAAGCTCGAATTGTCGCAAAAGGTTTTTGACAAGTTCAAGGTGTTGACTACGATGAGATTTTCTCACTCGTATTGATGCTTAAAAGTCTGTCCGAATCATGTTAGCAGTTGCCGCATTATATGAAATCTGGCAAAGGGATATCAAAACTACATTCCTTAATGGATTTATTAAAGAAGAGTTGTATATGATGCAACCAGAATGTTTTCTTAATCCTAAAGGTGCTGACAAAGTGTGCAAGCTCCAGCAATCCATCTATGGACTGGTGCAAGCATCTCGGAGTTGGAATATACACTTTGATGAGTTGATCAAAGCATATAGTTTTATACAGACTTTTGGAGAAGCCTGTATTTACAAGAAAGTGAGTGGGAGCTCTGTAGCATTTCTGATATTATATGTGGATGACATATTGTTGATCGGAAATGATACTGAATTTCTAGATAGCATAAAAGTATACTTGAATAAGATTTTTTCAATTAAAGACCTCGGTGAAGCTGCTTACATATTAGGCATCAAGATCTATAGAGATAGATCAAGACGCTTGATAAATTTTTCAATGAGTACATACCTTGACAAGTTTTTGAAGTAGTTCAAAATGGAACAGTCAAAGAAGGAGTTCTTGCCTGTGTTGTAAGGTGTGAAGTTGAGTAAAGACTCAAAACCCGACCATGGCATAAAATATAAAGAGAATGAAAAGGCATTCCCTATGCCTCAGTCATAGGTTCTATAAAGTATGCCATGCTATGTACCAGATATATTGTACACCTTAGCATGATTTTGGCAAGGGAGTACAATAGTGATCTAGGAGTAGATCACTGAACAACGGTCAAAAATTATCCTTAGTGGAATAAGGAAATGTTTCTCGGTTATGGAGGTGACAAAGAGTTCGTCGTAAGGAGTTACGTCGATGCAAGATTTGACACCGATCTGAATGACTCTAAGTCTCGATTTAGATACATGTTGAAAGTGGGAGTGATTAGCTAGAATAGCTCCATGCAGAGCATTGTAGACATAGAAAATTTGCAAAATACATATGGCTCTGAATGTGGCAGATGTCGTGGTTCTAACTCTGACAGTGATGTAGGGGGGTATGTATGGAGAGGCTAGGTCTCAGCTATTGGGAAGTTGTAAACACACCAAGATGTACGAGTTCAGGCCCTTCGCGGAGGAAGTAACAGCCCTACGTCTCGGTGCCCGGAGGCGGTCGATTGGATTACTGGCGTGTGAATAACAGGGGTGCGAACCCCTCATACTGAGGAGGGGGTGGCTTATATAGAGTTCGTCGGCCCCCTCCTGCCCTCAGTAATGCAGGGTTTAAGGTACATTTAAGGTTGGGCGTTACTGGTAACGCCCCTAATAAAGTGCTATAATGACCATAAAGACTACTTAATAGCCAACCGTTTGCCTGCGGAGTGACTTTAGGTCTTCTGGCAGTCGAGTGGTTGGCTTCATAGTCGAGTGATAGCTTCTTGGTCGAATGTCTTGAATCCGTCGAGTGGGATACCTTCAAGTCGATTGAAAGGTGACTTCCTCTAGGGACGCCCTTGGGTAGGTCTCTTTGGACGGGAACGTGCCCCTACCCTAGGTGTGTAGCTTCATCATTAGCCCCTGAATGGATCGAGGTTTTGAGTGGGGAAAGAGTTGGGGAACTCCCCGACTGGCTCTTTGGGCTACGTGAGTGCCTCGCTTCGGGTCAATCGTCACGGATGACGTTGCCAACCTTTTTCAGTCGCCTTGATCCATTCTAGGCCTTTCGTCGAGTGAATTTCTTTACTTATGACATACCGAGCGCCGGCGCGGGTGGGGTCTTCTGTTTTGACGAGTTGTTCTGCGGCCCGCGAATGTCGCGGGATTCGGATTTTGGGAAGCGCGCGGGACGGGAGCGGCCGCAGTAATCAGAAGCGATAAGGCGGAGGCTCCTCGATCCCCGCGACGCCCTTTTCGCCACGTACTGCGCGCACGTCTGCCGCGGGATTTGACTGGATAGCCTGGGCCTACCAGTCAGCCACTCGGAAGCGGTCCCTTATAAGTTGCCGGCTCGGGGTTCCCAAGCTGTGCGCTCCTTTCTACTTTCTTCTTCCTCTCTTCCTTCGCAAGCCCTTCCGCCACCTCCGTTCTCGCCCCAGTGCAGCAGGCCCGTGCGAGACTTTCGCCGGCGACGATGACGAAGAGCAAGACCTCCACTCTGGAGCGTGCGAAGAAGGCGGCGGCGCAGGGGAAGGGGAAAAGATCTGCTCGGGGCGGGTCCTCCTCTAGGACCGCTCTGCCCAAAGGTTGGATCCAGGGCGACTGGATGCCGTCGGTGCTCCGGCAAGAGGACCTCGACGACATGGTCGAGGGGGGAGTCATTCCCCACAAAGCCACGCATCTCCCGGGGGGAGAGATCGAGCCTCAACCCCGCGATGGTGAGTGCGTGCTCCTAGCCACCCATATCGACCGAGGGTTTTCTCTGCCGCCCCATCTTTTTTATGGAGTTTCCTGAATTTCTTCGGAGCGCAGCTCCATCACTTCACTCCCAACTCCATCGTATACCTCGCCGCTTTCATTTCCATGTGCGAGGCCTTCTTGGGTTGCCGCCCCCACTGGGGACTCTTCAAGCACATCTTTACCTGTCGCTCTCAGTCGGTCAAGAAGGCCAAGTCGAGTGACGAGAGGACGCAGGTGATCCAGTTGTGCGGGGGCTTGGCGATCCAGATGAGGGGGAAGAGTTGTTTTCCTTCCATCACTTTCCCGGAGTCGGTCCACGGTTGGCAGGCAACCTGGTTCTACTGTCAAGACCAGGCGACCCCAGGGCAGTCGACTGGACTTCCTCCATTCTCTCTCGACCGAGCTGAAAAGCCTGCTTCTCTGAAAGTGTCGCCGGAGGAAAGGGCCCAGGTCAAAGTGTTGGCGGGTCGAGTGGTTGAGCTCGTCCGTGAGGGTGTGACTGGTATGGACCTGCTGGAGGTCTTCCTCCGGAGGCGTATCCAACCGCTCCAGGCCCGTGACCACCCGATGTGGCTGTACGCGGGCCTTGACGACACCACTCGGGTCCACCCGGAGGAGGTCACCGACGAGATGCTGGAGGGGTGGCTGTCGAGCATTACGGGGAACAAAGACAACCCCCGAGGAGCCAGGAGGGTGGTTCCACTCGACAATTCGTATGAGATGGACCAGGTATGTCTTTATGCTCCCGACTGAAATCTTGTTTTCTGCATTGGTCTTCTTTGAGTTGGTCGATTGACTTTCGTCTTGTCTGTTGTTTTCTAGGCGACCACCGAGATGTACTCGACGCCCAACGGGGCTCAGGGGCCAACTAAGGAAGGGGAGGCGAGCGGAGGTGAGAGCGGGGACGACCAAGGCGAGTGGGAGTCCGACGGTGAAGGAGAGGGAGACGACAATGTCGACTCCGGCGAAGAGGAGGAGGAGGAGGAGGAGGTCGAACCCCCTCGCCCAGAGTGGCGGTCCAAGAACACACACGACCCAGCGCGGGAACGTGGCAAGGCGACTGCTTCTGTTGGGCAGTCGTCGAAACGCCCTCGGACCTCTTCTCCTACGCCGACTGGGAAGGTCCCCAAGCTCCCACGCACGACGCTGTCCAAGCCGCCCAAGGCTCTACCCAAGATGAAGATAGCTGTCCCTACCATTTCTGGGTAATAATAAAACTTGTTTTCCTTCGTCGACCATGGACAGATCCTTGGTCGATTCATTGAGCCAACCGACTGACTTTCGAGTTTTGCAGTGCTGCTACTTCTGAGGTCTCCGCCAAGGACGACGAACAAGAGATGGAGGATGCTGTTACCTCCAACCCTGGTACGATTACTGACGTTCTGCCTTGAGTCGACTGATCATTTATTGCAACTTTGGTCGATTGAATGTTTCCTTTGTAGCCCCTCCTCATGTTGTCGACCTCCCGGATGACGATGACGATGGTCCATTGAGGGTGAGGAGGCATAAGAAGGCGCCGGCTGACCAAGCCCCCCACTCCGCTCCAGCGTCCGAGGCCGTAGCTCGGGATGGTGGTGACACCGCTCGGGCTTATGTGACCTTCGCCGTTCCTCTGGCGAGTGCGCGGCCCTCATCATCGACTGCGGATCCGTCTTCGCTTTTTGCCGCATACCCCCTCCCTGAGGACCAAGTGGCTGCTGCCAAGGAGGCTATATGCCAGGCGGGGATCATGATGGAGCAAGTGAAGATGGCTCGGGAGGCCAGCGAAGCAGCTTATGACGCGAGTTCGGCTCTTCAAAGCAACGTCCAGGTCAGTCGACTTCAACACTTGTTCTGTTATGATATGTTGTTTGGAGAGTCTCTTTTCCGAAAATCTTTTGTATCTGTATCTGTACACCCACTGGGTGTGTCTGCCTATCCTTGGACGAGTGGGGGCACGCTGAGTGCACCCACTGGGTGTAGTCCCCGAGACTACGGTGGACTGCTAGCAGTCGGCTGTAGTCTTTACATTGTGTTGCTGTAGCTGTATTTCTTCACTCGGTTTGGTCGGGCCAGGTCGAGTGGAACTTTTTTTTTGGTCAAACCAGTGGGGGCACGCTGAGTGCACCCACTGGGTGTAGTCCCCGAGACTACTGTCGAATGTTTTTTGATTCGGCTGTGGTCTTAGAAACGTCATCATTGTCTCTTAGTTACTCGGAAGCAACTTATCTTGGACGTCTGTCGACTGATTTTTTTCTTTTTACAGAAATCTTGCGAACTTGTAGCTCGCTATACTGAGTTGGAGAATCAGCAGATCCAGCTCAACCTTAGCTTGAAGCTTGCTCAGGAGAACTTGAAGAAGGCGCAAGAAGAAGCAAAAGGTATGGCTGGTGAGGTTCTCCATTCTTAACGGGTGACTTTTCTTTCTTGTCCATTCTTGATGTTGGTTCCACTCGACGCGCCGCAGATAAACTGGAGGAAGCTCTGAAGAAGAAGGACCAAGATCTTGCAGAGGCACAGAAGGAGGCCTCGAGCAAAACGAAGCTCGCAGAAGAGAAACTGGCTTCGGTCAGAGCTCTTGAACAGGAGAACTCCAGACTGAAGACTGCTCTCGAGGCAGCTAATCGAGACACTAGTCGACTGAAGAAAGAGAAGATGGCGCTGCACGACAAGGCGGGTGAGCTGTCGGGGAAGGTAAAAGATCTGGAGGCTTATCTCAATGGACTCGCCAAGAAGCTGTTTGTCATGCTTGAAGGTAATTATTCCAACCCGGCTGTCTTGTAGTTGTCGAGCCTGCGTACGGCCACCGTCTTACCCTTGAATCGTGTTTGCAGAATTCTGCCAGAACTTTGAAGAGGAGACCAGTCGAGTGGAACCAGGCTTGGACCCTGTTAACTCTCTCGTGAAGGACGAGGGTGCAATGAACGTGCTCCGTCTGGAGTCTCGTACTGCCGGCGTCGTTGACTATCTGGCTCGACTGAAAGTTGCGATGTCGCGGATTGACGCATCACTCTGGCCTGGGACGATGCTTCAAAACGACCTCGAGTCTCTGATGGCTCGACTTAACGAAGTCCCAGGTCGAGTGGCGGAATGGAAGAAATCTTCTGCTAGATGTGGTGCTGATGTCGCTCTGTCCCTGGTCCGCGTCCATTGCAAGGAGGCGCGAGAAGAAAAGCTGGCGGCCATCCAAGTTGCCAATACCAGGAAGCACAGCTTTCAAGACTTCATGGAGACCTTCATCGCTGCTGCCACCCGTATTGCCGACGGGATCGACTTGGATGAGCTCGTCGCCCCTTCCAGTCCTCCTCCTGAGGAGTGAAAACTTTAAATTTACCTCGGAATGCCGAGTGGATTTGTAACAGTTATACTTTGCCGAGCCGAGGGCTCGAGTACTTTGAGGTCTGGGACCTTTTAGGCTTTATCTGAAATTGATTTCTCGTTGGACATCTTCATGGTTTGATTCGTCGAGTGGAACTTGATCTTCACTCGGAATGACCTTGTATTTGCGGCACAATTCCGAAGGGGGATTTAGCAGTCGACTCGCGGATTGGGTTGAGTCTTGTACTTAGGCGAGCACTGGGCTGTAGCTAAGCCTCCGAGTGGGAGGTTTGCTCTCCACTCGGTAGGGTTTTTAAACACTTAGGCGAGCACTGGGCTACAGCTAAGCCCCCGAGTGGGAGGTTTGCTCTCCACTTAGTAGGATTTTTTCAAACTTAGGCGAGTGCCTGACTTCAGCTAAGTCTCTAGGTGAGAGAACTTAGGCGAGTGCTGGACTGCAGCTAAGCCCCCGAGTGGGAGGATCGCTCTCCACTCGGTAGGATTTTTTCAAACTTAGGCGAGTGCCGGACTGCAGCTAAGTCTCTAGATGGGAGAACTTAGGCGAGTGCTGGACTGCAGCTAAGCCCCCGAGTGGGAGGATCGCTCTTCACTCGGTAGGATTTTTTCAAACTTAGGCGAGTGCCGGACTGCAGCTAAGTCTCTAAGTGGGAGAACTTAGGCGAGTGCTGGACTGCAGTTAAGCCCCCGAGTGGGAGGATCGCTCTCCACTCGGTAGGATTTTTTCAAACTTAGGCGAAACGGATTCGCAGCTAAGTCACCCACTGGGGGATTTCGTAAGCAAACAGGAGTGACAGCAATTATTGAAACACTCTTGCCTTTGATAAAAATAAACTGTAGCAATTTTTCTTATTACATCTCGACTGGTCTCCACTCGTCCAAAGGAGAGCTCAAGTGTAAAAGGGGCGGAGTAGTTCCGCATTCCAAGCTCGTGGCTCGTCGATCTGGCGATCAACGTTGTAGAGGTGATACGCTCCATTGTGGAGGACTCTGGTGATGATGAAGGGGCCTTCCCAAGTAGGAGCAAGCTTGTGTGGTTTCTGTTGATCCACTCGGAGGACCAAATCTCCTTCTTGGAAGGCTCAACTCTTCACATTCCGGGCGTGGAATCGACGCAAGTCTTGCTGATAAATGGTCGATCTGATCATGGCCATCTCCCTCTCTTCTTTTAGGAGGTCGACTGCGTCTTGTCGGGCCTGTTCTGCTTCATCTTCGGTGTAAAGCTCGACTCGGGGCGCGTTGTGAAGAAGATCACTTGGCAGAACCGCTTCGGCTCCATAAACCAGAAAGAATGGAGTTCTTCCAGTCGACCGGTTAGGGGTGGTCCTCAATCCCCACAGAACTGACGGAAGCTCGTCGACCCAAGCACCTGCCGCGTGCTTGAGATCACGCATCAGTCGAGGCTTTAGTCCTTTGAGAATCAGACCATTTGCTCTTTCAGCTTGTCCATTTGACTGGGACGGGCCACCGATGCGTAGTCGACTCGAGTGCCTTGAGAGGCACAAAAAGCTCTGAACTTGTCCGAATCAAAGTTTGACCCATTGTCAGTGATGATACTATGCGGGACTCCATATCTGAATATTAGCCCTCTGACGAAACTGATAGCAGTGCAAGCATCAAGATTCTTGATAGGCTTAGCTTCAATCCATTTGGTAAACTTGTCGACTGCCACAAGCACATGAGTGAAACCACTTCTGCCTGTTCTCAGTGGACCAACCATGTCTAGTCCCCAAACAGCAAAGGGCCAGACGAGTGGAATGGTCTTCAGGGCTGATGCAGGCTTGTGTGACATGTTGGAGTAGAACTGGCACCCTCCACACTTGTCGACCATCTCTTTTGCCATCTCATTTGCTCTAGGCCAGTAAAATCCCGCTCGGTATGCTTTAGCCACAATGGTCCGAGAGGACGCATGGTGACCACAGGTCCCCGAGTGGATATCATCAAGGATTATCCGACCTTCTTCTGGTGTTATGCACTTCTGACCGATTCCAGTCGCGCTTTCTCTATACAACTGCCCCTTTATGACTGTGAAGGCCTTGGATTGGCGGACGATCTGTCGAGCCTCTTCCTCGTCCTCTGGGAGTTCTTTCCTTAGGATATACGCGATGTACGGTATCGTCCAGTCGGGAGTGATTGCCAAGACTTCCATGATTAGGTCGACCACAGCAGGAACTTCGACTTCCGTCGGATCTGTGGCACTTTTCGGTTGTGGGGCTTCTTCTGTGAAAGGATCCTCCTGGACTGACAGCGAGCGGATGTGCTCCAAAAACACATTGCTGGGAATGGCTTCTCTCTTGGAGCCTATCTTTGCCAGATCATCAGCTGCTTGATTTTTCAGTCGGGGGATGTGATGAAGCTCTAACCCCTCGAATTTCTTTTCTAGCTTTCTCACTGCGTTGCAATAACCAGTCATAGCCGGACTTCTGACGTCCCACTCCTTCATCACCTGATTAACCACCAAATCTGAGTCGCCATAGACCATGAGGCGACGAACGCCGAGTGAAATGGCCATGCGCAGCCCATACAAAAGTGCTTCATACTCTGCTTCATTATTGGAGGAATCGAAGTGAATCTAGAGAACATATCTCAGCTTATCTCCTCGGGGGAGACTACAACTACTCCAGCACCGGAACCATTCAGCATCTTAGATCCATCGAAGAACATGGTCCAGTGCTCCGAGTGAACTTGAGTCGGAAGTTGCTGTTCAATCCACTCGGCGATGAAATCTGCGATTGCTTGGGACTTGATAGCCTTCTTTGCTTCAAACTTGATATCTAAGGGAAGGAGTTCAATCGCCCACTTGGCCACTCGACCAGTTGCGTCTCTGTTATGCAGAATCTCTGACAATGGGGCGTCGCTGATGACTATAATGGAGTGGTCAGAGAAGTAATGTGCAACCTTCTTCGTGGTCATGTAAATCCCATATACAAGCTTCTGGTAGTGAGGGTATCTTTGTTTTGAAGGGGTCAAAACTTTAGACAGATAATAGACTGGGCGCTGAACTCTGAAGGCCTTTCCTTCTTCTTCCCGCTCGACCGTAAGTACTGTACTGACAACTTGTCTTGTGGCTGCAATGTAAAGCAGCAGAGGCTCTTTGCTGATTGGGGCAGCGAGCACCGGCTGGGTGGTGAGCAGAGCTTTGAGCTCTGCAAATGCTGCGTCAGCTTCTGGAGTCCACTCGAACTTGTCAGACTTCTTCATCAGTCAGTAAAGAGGCAACGCCTTTTCACCAAGACGAGAAATGAATCGACTTAGAGCGGCCAAGCAGCCTGTAAGCTTTTGGACATCGTGCACGCGTACAGGACGCTTCATCCGGAGTATGGTGCCAACCTTTTCAGGATTGGCATCGATCCCCCGTTCAGAAACGAGAAAACCGAGTAACTTTCCACCTGGAACTCCGAACGTGCACTTTGATGGGTTGAGCTTGATATCATACCTCCTGAGGTTGGCAAAGGTTTCAGCAAGGTCAGCCCGCAGGTCGGAACCTTTCTGTGACTTGACCACAATATCATCCATGTATGCCTCCACATTCCGACTGATTTGAGTGAGTAGACACTTCTGAATCATTCTCATGAACGTGGCTCCGGCGTTCTTGAGGCCGAACGGCATGGTGACGTAACAGAAGCATCCGAATGGAGTGATGAAAGCTGTTTTGATCTCGTCGGGTCCATACAGACGGATCTGGTGGTACCCGGAATAGGCATCTAGAAAAGACAATCTATCGCATCCCGCAGTCGAGTCGACTATTTGGTCGATGCGAGGGAGGGGGAAATGATCTTTCGGGCAGGCCCGATTGATATGTTTGAAATCAATGCACATGCGAAGTGACTTGTCCTTCTTGGGGACCATGACAACATTGGCGAGCCACTCGGAATGGTAAATCTCTCGGATGAACTCCGCTGCTAAGAGCCGAGCCACCTCCTCGCCAATAGCTTTCCTCTTCTGGACGGCGGACCGTCGAAGATGTTCTTTCACGGGCTTGAACTTCGGGTCGACTCGTAGACGGTGCTTAGCCAGCCCCCTGGGAACTCCAGGCATGTCAGAAGGCTTCCATGCGAAGACGTCCCAGTTCTCACGAAGGAACTGGATGAGCGCTTCTTCCTATTTGGGGTCGAGCGTCGTCGAGATGTGAGTCGGAGCAGCGTCGGGGTCGGTCGGGTGAATGTGAGCTGTCTTAGTTTCACCGGATGACTGAAAAGCAGATTCTGAAGCAGGCTTCTTGGCTCGTAGCAATTCACTCGGATCAGCAGTCTTCTGGTACTCTTGCAGCTCAACAACTGCCATCTGAGCATCAGCAATCTTCGATCCTTTTTGAAAACACTCTTCTGCTTTCTTTCGGTTGCCTGTAACAGCGATTACGCCTTTGGGGCCAGGCATCTTCAGTTTGAGGTACACGTAACATGGTCGAGCCATGAAGCGTGCGTAAGCTGGCATGCCCAGAATGGCATGATAGGCACTTTGGAAGTCAACAACCTCGAATGTCAACTTTTCCTTGTGGTAATTCTTTGAATCACCGAAAACCACATCAAGAGCAATCTGTCCGAGTGACACGGCCTTCTTCCCAGGAATGACTCCGTGGAAGCTCATGTTACTGGTACTGAGTCTGGACATCGGAATGCCCATCCCTTTCAATGTTTCAGCATATAGTATGTTCAAGCCACTGCCACCATCCATCAGGACTTTGGTCAGTCGAGTGCCTTCGACAACTGGGTCGACCACCAAAGCTTGCCTCCCAGGGGTGGCAATGTGCGTAGGGTGATCGGACTGGTCGAATGTGATGGCAGTCTGCGACCATTTCAGATAACTGGGTGTCGCCGGAGCAACCATGTTCACCTCACGGTTAATGACTTTCAGTCGACATTTGCTTTCGACATCAGCAAAAATCATCAGGGTGGAATTGATTTGGGGGTATCCATCGTCGCTACCTTCCTTGTCTTCGACTCTGTCCGACTCTTTTTCCTTATCTTTGGGCTGTTTGCCCTGAAACTGCTGGATCAGGAGCCGGCACTGTCGAGTGGTATGCTTTGGGTAAATAAAATTACCCTCTTCATCTTTCTTGATGTGGATGTGACATGGTAGATCCAAAACATCATTTCCATCCTATTCCTTGACTTTCTTGGGCTTCCAGGTGCCCTTGGGTTTTCCCTTGAAGTTTCCCTGGGCTACGGCCAGGGCCTCCCCAGGAGCAGCTGGCTCAGCCTTCCGCTTCTGTTTCCAACTGGAGTTCCCTCCGGTTTCTTGGGCGACTGCCTTGTGCTTGCCACTCCGGAGTCGGTCCTCGTCTTCACCATTAGCGTACTTGGTGGCAATCTCCATCATCCGATTCAGAGACATCTCTCCAGTTCGACCGAACTTCAGATTCAACTCTCTGTATTTAACGCCTTCCTTGAAGGCACAAACTTCTTGATGGTCTGGCACATTCTCGACCGAGTGATGCAGTGTGATCCACCTCTGGATGTATTCCCTCAGAGTTTCATTCGGCTTTTGCACGCAAGACCGCAACTCTGTAAGGCCTGCAGGTCGCTTGAATGTTCCTTCAAAGGTTGTGACAAACACTCGGGAGAGGTCCTCCCAAGTGTAGATGCTGCTGGGTGCCAACTGATTCAGCCACGCTCTGACTGAGCCCTCTAACATGAGAGGCAAATGCTTCATGGCCACCTCGTCATTGCCACCGCTGATCTGTACAGCCACTCGGTAATCTTCGAGCCAAGTGTCAGGCTTAGATTCGCCGGTGAACTTGCTGACCCCAGTCGCCAGCCTGAAGTTGGGAGGAATCACTGCGGCTCTGATGGCTCGACTGAAACACTCTGGCCCTGAAGCACGTGCTCTGCTGCTGGCAGGCACATCTCTGTTGTGGTCCTCTCGATGAGCTCTGTTCCTGTCGACCAAACCTTGAACGAGGATGGATCTCGCATCAAAGCCTGGGTCTCTGGGGTCGACTGGAATCCTCTGCCCAACACTATGAGGGCGTCTGTCATCTTGCCGTCGAGGCGCATATGACCCGCTCCTCGAGGGAGGGGTTGGCGCTCGACGTCGATCATCACGGTCGAATCGGTGATCATACTGCTCATTCCTCCTGTACTGATCATGCCGGTCACCACGTCCCTCACGCCTCGGGGGCGATCTCGGGCTGTGAGCCGACTCGACTGTATCCGTTGCGACGGATCGACTGTGGATCCTGTTCCGCGACTGAGAGACAGCAGAATTCTGGTTTCCCGCCACCCGGAGCAGCGCTCTGATCTGCAACAAGCCCCTGCCCGCCTCCGACTGGGAGGGCTGAATTGATTCTGCTATACGGGCCGCAGCGGCCAAATTCTGAACTGGGGTTCGGTATACCTGCGGCGGCGGGAAGAGCTGACGCCGACTGGACTCGGGAGCTTGCTGACGTCGACTGGACTCGGGAGCCCGCTGACGCGGTTGCTCGTCGAGTATCTGCTGGAGATTCTCCAGTCGAGTGCGCTCGGCCAGGTTAGCCAAGCGCGCGTCCTCCAAGGCCCGGGCCTCGGGGATTTCTCCGACAATAGGAGTGTGGAGCGCGTCCATGTTCCGACGGCGAAGCTCCTCTCGCTGCAATGATGCGAGAGGTTCGGGGAGATACTCATCGTGGGGATGCGACGGGTTGCCCCCGCCCGCGCCTCCACCAGCGCGAGGGAAACCAGGAGGACTGTGCGTCCCATCGACCGCCAGAATCTCAGCCGCTGGGTCGCTGCTGTCGCACTCGGATGCGGTCTCCGCGGAGCCAGTTGACAGGTCGAACAGGCCGCAGAGGGATTCGTCGGGCTCGATCGCCGCGACTTGCGGGGTGGCCGACTGGCGAGCCACGGCATGGCCCACCCACCTCTGAAGTCTCGACCGACCGGAGCGCTTAAGCCGGTGGGAGACAGAGCGAGGGGACGATACGGGGGCCGACCGATACTGGGTCGACGTCTGCCGCAGGAGGACGCCACGAACGCATGCGCGGAAATGCGTCGCGCCGCGGACGGGGAGCGCGTCGATGTCGAGTGGTGCCTCCTGGAGCCAGGCGGAGTCGTCGGCGATGAACGTGAGCGCGCCGAGACGGATCTCGCGGCCCTCCACCAAAATTCCGCACGAAACCATGATCAAAGGGATCGAAAAATCGCAACTTCTTCAATTAGGCGCTAAGATTCCTGCCCCACGGTGGGCGCCAACTGTCGTGGTTCTAACTCTGACAGTGATGTAGGGGGGTATGTATGGAGAGGCTAGATCTCAGCTATTGGAAAGTTGTAAACACACCAAGATGTACGAGTTCAGGCCCTTCGCGGAGGAAGTAACGGCCCTACGTCTCGGTGCCCGGAGGCGGTCGATTGGATTACTGGCGTGTGAATAACAGGGGGGCGAACCCCTCATACTGAGGAGGGAGGTGGCTTATATAGAGTTCGCCGGCCCCCTCCTGCCCTCAGTAATGCAGGGTTTAAGGTACATTTAAGGTTGGGCGTTACTGGTAACGCCCCTAATAAAGTGCTATAATGACCATAAAGACTACTTAATAGCCGACCGTTTACCTGCGGAGTGACTTTAGGTCTTCTGGCAGTCGAGTGGTTGGCTTCGTAGTCGAGTGATAGCTTCTTGGTCGAATGTCTTGAATCCGTCGAGTGGGATACCTTCAAGTCGATTGAAAGGTGACTTCCTCTAGAGACGCCCTTGGGTAGGTCTCTTTGGACGGGAACGTGCCCCTACCCTAGGTGTGTAGCTTTATCAGCAGACTCATTGACTAAATTTTTCTCACAAGCAAAACATGATGACTCTTTCGATGTTAATCACATAGCAATGTGAACTAGATTATTAATTCTAGTAAACCCTTTGGGTATTAGTTGTAAAAACTAAATAACTCTTGTGGTTATTAGGAATAATCCCCGCTCCTTCCTAGATGTGCGGTTGCACACTTCCAGCAACCGTCACGGCGGTTCCTGGAATGGCATCTCTACGGACCATCGTGTCCCTTCGAGGCAATTGTTCCCATTGTATATAAGTGCTCATTCATCATCAATAAAGGGTTGTTCGAATCATTTGTTCCCTTGTCTCTCTCGATACAATTCTATTCATCACACGTTATCAGCACACTCGCCGTTGAGGAGTCGATCGATTCCAGCGATCGCCGGAACAAGAAGATCCACAGGCCAGAGGTGAGAAAGAAAATGCCACGGTGCATGAACGCATCGCGACTTCCGCGTTCTTCGTCGCTACCACCGGAACGGCGCGGGGCCGTTGAACCAGCCCATGCCGCAACCTGCGCCAGCGCCGCCACAGCCCGATGTGCCGGCCTGGCCTCCCGCCGGTCCGGCTGCACCAATGCTCGAGGCCGATGAGAACATCGACCCGGCGCTGGCGGCTCCGCGCCGCCGCCGTTCTGGTGCTCGGCGCATGGCTGGGTAGTATGCCCCCTGCATCACTACGACTTTGTGGTGGCCGATCCGGTCGTCACGGCGACTCAGGAGGAGGGAACCGTCGTCATCGACGATGAAGAAGTTGGGGACGCGCCGCTGCAGCATCCGACCCCAGCGGTTGTAGAGGCCGATGGCGGCGCGCCGCTCCCGACGCTGCCGACGATGGCGCACATCCCGGCCGCACATCAAGTGCAAGCTCACGACGGCGACACGCTCGCCTTCGTGTCCGCGCTGACCGGAGCCTCCGCCTTTTGCCTTCGGCTCTGGCGTGAGAGGTTCCACTAGCGCCACGTCCGTCGCCGACGTCGCACCGCCGGACCTGCTATCCCCGACACCTGCAACTCATCCGCCTTCGCCGCTCATAGACGCTCGCCGCCGTCTTCTGGCCCTCGGCGTGCCTCTGACGAGCCCGCCGTCGAGCAACCGCTCCGGCCGCTCTGGCACATGGAGTCCAGCGGCGCTCGGGCTCGCGAACAGCCTTGCGCCGAGCACCCTGCTCCCTGGAGCTTCCTCGGACGAGGACGAGGGCGCCGCCGGTGAACGCCGCTGTGGCGGCATACGTGCTGGTGGCGGCCGTCAGCCGTGTGCTCTGTATCTGTTCCTGTCTCGGGCGTGGATGGGGGTCAATCGATTGGGGAATTTTTCCTCTCGGTCGTTCTCCTTATCTCTTCACCAGGCTAGGAGCAGTACGTGGCATGTCCGCATGTGCGTGTGTGGCAGGGAGCGATGGAATCAAACCTCTAGCAGCTACACGTGCATGCGATGGAAATAAGGCACCAGCAGCCAGTGTGGTTATTTAATTGTTGGTTTCAATGGCGATGGATGCGGTGCGCGGCTCCCTCCCGTGCGATTCATCGGCCTTAGGGCACCAGCAGCAGTTTCGGACGAGCAGTTTCAGACGACAAGAGCATCTTTGCTATGCGGCCGGTCGGCCAGCCGTGGGAGTCTCTGCCTGTTTCAGTCTTGTGAGGATTGGGGCTCGACTTGCTTGGGATTTCTTTCCCTTTCTCTCTCCTTATATTTTCGATTGACTGGACTTCTTGCTTGCGTGGCCATGTGCATGCAGTGGAAATTTAGGCAACCGGCAGGCGTTGCTTTATTTGCTACTCCATGAGTACTTGCTCCTCTGATTGAGCACAGTAGCAGATTATTAGTGTTCCAACACACTCCTACCAGTGATTTCATTTCTGTTAAAATCAGTACATATATTTTTGTACTGTTTTCTGTTGAGTACCGAGGTATTCCAGATCTTAAGTTGATGTAATATACTTCCGCGTTTATCACGTGTTGAGATTAATTACGTTCATTTGCAATTGAGATTTTTCATCTCTTGCAAAGATAATTTCAGTACCTCTACGGTACTGGTTTGCGATTGAGAATTTTCTTTTATCGCAAAACAATCTCATTGCGATTGAGATTAATTTTCTCTCGCAAAATATTAATTCACTTTGCTGAATTATCTTGCAACTTGATACAAGATCATCTCATTTAATTTGAAGTCTATATAATTCAAGTTTTTCACTTGAACATCAAGTTTGCAACATCATTACTATTCATTACAATAGTAGTGTATTTCTGTTGAGTACGATGTATTCCGGAATGTATGTATCTCCATGTTAGCTACATGTCGAGATTAATACGTCTATTTGCAATTGAGATTTTTAATTTCTTGCAAATAAGAATGCAAAATTTGAAGTGATTTCTTCAAATTGATGTATTGGGATCACAAGGTAGTCATATAGATCTACTGCCTTTGCAGATTATCAATGACTACTGTTAAAGCCTATATTTTGTCATTTTGACATTATAATTGCTTTATAAAGTGCTCTCACACACATTTTACTAAGTCATGACATAAGGCATTACGAGTGAGTATCTACTGATTTCATGAGATTATACTCCCTAGTGCTGCGAGATCTACTCCATTTTGAAGATTATCTTCAAGGTGTCATATTTAGCAATTTGAAATTCACACTAATGGTTTCAAGATAACTTCTTAAAATACCCATTGATTGTGCTAAGTTCATTACAACATCAACCATGATGGTCTTTAATTTACTGGTTGTAAATTAATTATCTCTGATTTACCCATAGAGGTAACATATAGCTATAGAGCTTGAGGCATTCGCCCTCAATGGCCACCACTGCCCTATCTGGGCCATGGACATCATGATCGCTGTTGTGTCTCGTGAGATAATGTGTGCAATCCTGGATTCACCTTTGGTCAGGATCACACCGCTAACAGAAAAAATGGTGTCTTATATATCATAAGGCATTAGATTCATATCTCAGTATCTGGTTATTTTGTATCAGCAATTCCTAGGATACAATGAACCTCAAGGGCAAAGGTTTGAATCTTACTTCAATCTTCAATCCGACATCACCAGCTGTGACGGGACCCTATGGGCACAGAGAATGTGATGGTTGAATATGCCTCAACCGACATGTTTGGAGACTATGAATAGTCTTTCAATCTCTTGAGTGGTCAATATAATGTATATATACGATGGTGTAACAACAACATAAGTATTGTTGTCATCATATATTGTATAACACAATATATTGTATCAGCACTTTCATACAAATTCATTTGTATGCATTCTATATATTCGACAGTGATTTTTCTTGAGAATTTTCATGTTTATATATAGATTTCTACGGGAGTCAATCCGATGAAAAATGATATGTGCCTTGTGGACATATGCACCACAAACTCTATACTCGGGGAAATCCAACGTTTCCACTCTCATTGAGAGAAAGGAGATATTTTAAAATCGCTAGACGCGATGAGGTATTTGTTGACTCAACTCGAGTCATATTTACTATCCCTGTGGGTACTTGAGTAATGTCGGGATGCTTTAATGCTTCCCAAGTTTAACTCGTACCCTACTAAGCTATAGAGATATTCGTCAAAATGGTTTCCATAGCGAAACTTATGCTGACAAGAAAGAGAAATACATTCTCTTTACCATATGCAACGGATATGGCAAGCACATTCCTATGTATCATCTGGATTGTACTACACATACTACAAAACCCATAGCACATGTTGCGCCAAAGATAGTTTTCCAAAATGTCTTGTACATGAAAAACTTGGCACACTCGCCTTGGTCATCGAGACATTGGGTTGAAACTGAAACTATCAGCAATTCCATTGGTTTATGATTATTATGATGCTAAATTCTAACAATATTTGGATTTTGTGTGCACTACATGTGACACAGGGTAGCTAATTTTAAGGATTGCGCACCTTAAAGTTTACGCTGAACCACTCAGACTCCTTGAATGCATCAAGTCGAGGTAAGTGGTTTTTCCCAACCATTGACTAGACTATTCAGGTATCCATGGTTTTCCAAAGACACATCTACATGATGGTATCAAGTGTGCTTTATTCACACGAAATCATTGGCTCGTTATCCTGACATCGATTTCAAGCAAATCGAATGGATAGCATTGCAAAATTCTCCTTGAGTGCCTTTTTCTATGGCCCTCGGATTGAAATTTAGCAATTTGTCCTAATGTCTGGACTCAAAATGGTTTGGTAGAATCCCATCCAAAGAATTGAGCTCATTGCATGATATTTATTTTGAAATTGTAACTTACCAACTTTACGTTGGAGTCATGCAGTTTTACACGCTCATGACCAAACTGCGTAATATTATTCCCCTCTATCTTTGATATGTGGAAATCTACCAAGTATTTCCTATCTGCGGTAATTCGGTTGCGTACCGATATCACCGCCTAGCATACAACATTGGCCCCTCAACATATAGTTGGGATCTATGTGAGGAATAATTGTATTTCCGTCAATGCCTCGAGCCCCTTGCATGGGGAGTTATTCAAGGCCAGTATGCTGACTCGAGGAATATTTCCAGGCATTAGGGGGAGATTTCAAGTACCATAATGAATGCCAGGAAATTAGTGGAATGTTCAACACATTTTTGCCTCAATTCCATGTACTCAAAGATCTGAACCATGCGTTCAGAAGGTTTGCAACACATTGCAAATAACCTGCCAGATTCATTTACTGACTATACAGGTGTCACGCAATCCTACAATCCTGCAAAAATATGTCGGAAAGAGTGGAGGTACCAACTAAAACCACTCAACTCCTCGTTCAAAGCAATAGGGGGAGAAGTACGACAATAGTGCATCAGGATCTAGCTTCTTGCAAGCAAGGATATCAAGGCCTCTGAATCAGTAAATGCAGGTCAACTTCACGTTGACTGACACCTGATGGGTAGTATACACCTAGTGGACGGGAAACCTCCACCAACCCAGGTCATAGTGCACACAATGACCGAGACATCGGGATACCCGACTCAATCGCATTGGGAAATCACGAGCAGTCACTATGGGTAACGATATTTCCATCAACTATATATTGATATATAGATTCTGGAGAATCATATAACAGGAAGTCTACAATTGTCGACATACATTTATCAACTAGATTGCAAAACCTTTCAAATGATTCAGATCCAAAGACCATGGCCATGGCAAAGTGTGATTAACACTCGGACTGAACTCGAGCAAAGGGTATAATCTAGGTAGAAATAATCTTGCTCAATAATGGGAAGGTATTCATAAGCAATATCTACACCAATTTTCTTCTGGAAACAGAATTGAGAACAACGAGGTGGTGAAACAAAGAGCAAGTATTGTAGCACAATGGGTTCACGCAGATACCCAACTATTCTCCAGAGGTGGAATCTCTTTTCGATAACTTTATCATTGGCAGTACAAAATCATCTATCTCTGTAGTTGATAGATGTAGTGATTACATATCCATGTGGATCACTAGATTCAGACATATATGATTGATTCATGATGGAATCTCAATTCTGAATCAAAATACAAAATGCAATATACATTGTGTAAAATCAGTAAGTCACCATACGACTTATTGTTGTCGGTACATTTGATACAACCGACGTAGTGAGCTCCTTATTCACAAGCATTACTCTTACAATGATGATTATTCATATTTGTGTGTCTGCAATGACGACACTTGTAATCATCTAAAATGACGGAATTTAAAATGAAGGATTTGGATAAACCAAAATACCGCTCGTTACTACAACTTGAGCACCTTCATTCATACATTATGGTATACTATGTTGTCCATATCCATAATATATTGGGGAAATTCACTATGGACAAATCTTATCCATCCATAACTCTCATGGTAATTCATTCTCTAGACGTAGAGAAAGATCTCTTTTGACCAAGAGATGATGGAAATGAGATATTGGGACTCAACGTTCCATAATGCCATTGGATCCACCAAACACAATTGGTACTCAAGAATATCTTTCGATATCTCCAAAGGCATCAAACATCTTGTCCTAGTTTTTCAGTTTCATAGAAATGTGAACACCGATATCATTGGATACTTCGATCAGATCCCCACTATGTCAGATCATAGACAAGCTTAGTGTTCATACTAGGTGTGGTAGCCCTCTCATGAAGAGTCTTCGAAACAGACCTCATGGCTACATCCACCAATCATTATCTCAACGATAATGTTTCTTATGTTGCCCGGATGCAAACAGGTTACATAATAAGCAATATCACTATATTGCATATCTTGCAAGTCAAATCATGTGACTGATTTGTTTACCAGGTCTCTACCAACTTCTATGTTCCAGAAATGTGTTCATGGAATTGGTATATGAGGACTTCGGAATATGCAAGAATCAGGGGGAGTATCTTCCTGAATTGTTCCTGTTTAAAGCATCATATTATACTATTTTTTTCCTTCGTGAGTTTACTTTACAGGTTCTCATAAAGGTTTTTAATGAGGTAATATCAACATGAGATCATATGTCATACTTTCTGTTTTCCCCACTGGGTTTTTTAGGAAAGTATATACGACATATTTATTGTCCTCCTAATTTTGTGGATATACTTCATATCGAGTTACGGAGGCAATAATCATTATATGTTGGATCATTTTCTCCTTATTTTCCCACTAGTTTTGAAGGAGTTTTACCAGCATATACTACACTACTCCTCATATTTTTCCTACAGGGTTTTTGGAGGAGACTTTATCAGATGATGGACTACTATGCAATCAAGCGGTGATTAGGGGAGTGTTAAAACTAAATAACTCTTGTGGTTATTAGGGAATAATCCCCGCTCCTTCCTAGATGTGCGGTTGCACACTTCCAGCAACCGTCACGACGGTTCCTGGAATGGCATCTCTACAGACCATCGTGTCCCTCCGAGGCAACTATTCCCATTGTATATAAGTGCTCATTCATCATCAATAAAGGGTTGTTCGAATCATTTGTTCCCTTGTCTCTCTCGATACAATTCTATTCATCACATTAGTCACATGGAGATGTGAACTAATCACATAAAGATATGAACTATTGGTGTTAAATCACATGGCGATGTTAACTAGATTATTGACTCTAGTGCAAGTGGGAGACTGAAGTAAATATACCCTAGAGGCAATAATAAAGTTGTTATTTATATTTCCTCATATCATGATAAATGTTTATTATTCATGCTAGAATTGTATTAACCAGAAACTTAGTACATGTGTGAATACATAGACAAAACAGAGTGTCCCTAGTATGCCTCTGGTTGACTAGCTCGTTAATCAAAGATGGTTAAGTTTCCTGACCATAGACATGTGTTGTCATTTGATGAACGGGATGACATCATTAGAGAATGATGTGATGGACAAGACCCATCTGTTAGCTTAGCATAAATGATCGTTTAGTTTTATTGCTATTGCTTTCATCATGACTTATGCATGTTCCTCTGACTATGAGATTATGCAACTCCCGAATACCGGAGGAACACCCTGTGTGCTATCAAACGTCACAACGTAATTGGGTGATTATAAAGATGCTCTACGGGTGTCTCTAATGTTGTTTGTTGAGTTGGCATAGATCGAGATTAGGATTTGCCACTCCGATTGTTGGAGAGTCAAAATGGGAATGGGCAGGCCCGGACCTGGCCCGTGGCCTCAAGGACAATTTCAAGGGGCCACGGGTCGACCCATTCTGACTAAATCCCGTGGCCTCGCTGGCCCATTGGGTACCCCAGGGTCAACCCAAAATTCAGCTAGAATTACACACAACATTACACTGATGCACAACCATACAAAAACTGAATGTACACAATCATACATATGGATCAACTCTCAATATGGAAGATTCATCTCAATCAGAGAACTATACAAGGGAATTCTCCACAATCACTTCTGCAGATTTAAGCAATCTCAACTTCAAACACAAATCCTAGCTACTAATCAATTTTGCAGAAAATAACATGTGCACAGCCACTGCAGCTACGTGTGCAAGACGCAAGAAATCAACATAAATCCTAGCTACTAATCCTAGCTAGCAAGAAATTGCACAGCCGCTGCTACACAGCTACAGCCGAACAGGAGTACAGGACGCAAGAAATTGCACAGGCGCTCCAGCTAGCCAGCTACCTGTGCTTGGCGACTGGGATGGAGAGCTAGACGGTGACCAGGACGGCGAGCTTGAGGCGCACCAGCGGGAGGAACGCCGGCGGCAGCAGAGACGGCCGGGGTCGGGGCCTGGCGGCGGTAGAGACAGTCGTGGGAGGCCGGTGGCAGAGACGGTCGGGGGCGGCCGACGGCGAAAGAGATTGGTCGAGGGCGGCCGCATAGATGGACTAAGGGCGTAGCTCTCATCTGGGTCGACCCGTGTGATCCATCGGGTCAGACGGTGCCGGCTCCACTGACCCATCTATTGCTTAAGGCCAACCCGCCTGGCCCATTGGCCTCGAGATTTTGGGTCGGGTCAGTGACCCAGCGGGCCGACCCGGCCCATTCCCATCTTGATCGGAGAGGTATCTCTGGGCCCTCTCGGTAATGCACATCACTATAAGCCTTGCAAGCAATGTGACTAATGAGTTAGTTGCGGGATGTTGCATTGCGAAACGAGTAAAGAGACTTGCCAGTAATGAGATTGAACTAGGTATGATGATACCGATGATCGAATCTCGGGCAAGTAACATACCGATGACAAAGGGAACAACGTATGTTGTTATGCGGTTTGACCGATAAAGATCTTCATAAAATATGTAGGAGCCAATATGAGCATCCAGGTTCCACTATTGGTTATTGACCGGAGATGTGTCTCGGTCATGTCTACACAGTTCTCGAACCTATAGGGTCCGCACGCTTAACGTTCGATGACATTTGTATTATGAGTTATGTGATTTGATGTATCAAAGGTTGTTCGGAGTCCCAGATGAGATCACAGACATGACGAGGAGTCTCCAAATGGTCGATATGTAAAGATCGATATATTGGAAGGCTATATTCGGACATCGGAAAGGTTCCAAGTGATTCGAGTATTTTTCGAAGTACCAGAGAGTTACAGGAATTCGCCGGGGGAAGTAGTGGGCCTTAATGGGCCATACACAAAAGGAGAGAAGGGCCTCAAGGGTTGCCCCCCCCCATGGCAAGTCCGAATTGGACTAGGGAGGGGCGGCGTCCCCCTCTCTTTCCTTCTCCCTCTCCTACTCCTTCCCTCTCTCCCCTCTTGGGAAAGGAAGGGGACTCCAACTAGGATTGGGAATCCTAGTTGGACTCCCCCTATAGGCGCACCCCTCCTAGGCCGGCCTCCTCCTCCTCCCTCCTTTATATATGTGGGCAGGGGGCACCCCAAAGGCACTCCAAGATTTGTCTTAGCCGTGTGCGGTGCCCCCCTCCACAGTTACACACCTCGGTTATATCATCATAGTACTTAGGCAAAGCCCTGTGCCGGTAACTTCATCATCACCGTCACAACGCCGTCGTGCTGATGGAACTCTCCTTCAGCCACAACTGGATCAAGAGCTCGAGGGACGTCATCCAGCTTGCTGAATGCGGAGGTGCCATACGTTCGGTACTTGGATCGGTTGGATCAGGAAGACGTTTGACTACATCAACCGCATTACTAAACGCTTCCTCTTTCGGTCTACGAGGGTACGTAGACACACTCTCCCCTCTCGTTGCTATGCATCTCCTAGATAGATCTTGCGTGATCGTAGGAAAATTTTGAAATACTGCGTTCCCCAACATGACGTACCATGACCTACCATCACAACCACAGACTCCTCCTTTAGAAATAGAGATGACCATCAAACTCTTCAAAGATATCATCCACAATGAGACTTGTCACTATCTCTCCATCCAAGTATCATGGGCTAACATTATCAACTGAAGAGCTAGCACCTCGGGATGTCGCAAAATTTAGTCGCTGCAAGATCCTCGGGATGTTGGACTCATCGCTAAAGCTGTTGGTGATGCAATTGTCCCTCTTTGTCATGCCATTTGTTGAGGCTAACATCATAAATGCAGATAGGCCCGGCCTAGCAAACTCACGAGCAATATTATTTGCTTCTCTATTAAATTAATGTCTGAAACTAGAGATAGGAAATCACAAGCAAAATAATAACAATCATCAAAAGCTATCACCACCGCTCCTGCAGATCGTCCTCCATTCTTTATGGTGTCAACGACCACTAAATTATCACAAATAATAATGAGTTAATTGCAATCCACCCTTTGCGCAAGGGAAAGATCAAATTTGAGTGCTGAGGCTTCAGCCATGTTCACACACCTCATTTTTTGCAATTTCCCCTGACAAAAATATACAGTGTGTTTGAAAGAAGTTAATCATACCTCTAAATATCTTAATCAAATATAATAAACCATTTGAAAAATGTTAAATGTGTATAGGAAAAATATTTCTCATGTATAAGGAAAATATATGCAAAAATATACAATTAGTACGGAAAAATGATGATCATGTATTTAAAAGATGTTCCTGGTGTATAAAAAGGATGTGCAACATACATTGAATAAAAGTAGACATAAAAACATATATTTTAAAATTTCAATTCTGTATTTAGGAAATACTAAACGCATATATTTTTCCTGATGTATAAGAAAAATGTACATTGTGTGTGATTTTTTTATTGCCACTATAAAAATGTTCACCGTGTATTTGAAAAATATTGACCATGTATTCAAAGAAGTCTTGGAAACTTCTATTTAAGAAAAAGAGTAAATACGCTAGAGGTTCTAAAAGTATTTCAAGTGTGTCAAGTAGATCCTAAAAGTTTGAAATCATTCACCACGGGTCCTAGATGTATACTTTACCAACGACTTTTCGGACCTAGTTGACATACTTGAAATACTTTTAGGACCCGCGGTTAACAACATACACACATTTCAGACCCGCTTTGAATCATTTCAAACTTTTAGGACATGCTTGACACACTTGAAATACTTTTAGGACGTCTAATGTATTTTACTTTAAGAATATATATATATATATACATCGTGTATTTGAAAAATGTTCAACGTGTAGTTTACACTAAAAATGTATGTACTCCATCCGTTTCTTTTTACTCCGCGTATAAAATTTGGTCAAAGTCAAACTACACAAAGTTTGACCAAAGTTATATAAAAAAATGTAAACATGTATAATATTAAAACTATAGAGTATGAAAATACATTTCATGGTGCATCTGATAATATTAATTTTATATTGTGAATGGTGTTATTTTTTAATATAAAGTTAGTCAAACTAAACAAAGTTTGAATTTGACCAAACCTTATATGCAGACTCAAAAGAAACGGAGGGAGTACTAAAAAAGTTGGCATGTGTTAAACAAAAAAGTAAGCAGTAAAAATTGATGAAGAAACGAAGAAAAAGAAGAAATCCAGCGAAAGCCGGAAAAAAAGGAAAATCGATGAAAACCAATGCAATAGAATGGAATAGTAAAAACCCCAAAAGAAACAAGAAAAACAAAGAAAACCAAAAAAAGAAACCCAAAGAAAAAAAACAGTGAAAACTGAGAAAAAACCCAAAGAAGTCATATGAAAATAAAGAAAAACAACAAAGGGAAACAAAGAAAACCGCAGAAAACCAACGAAAACGGAAAAGGAAACAAAGAAAAAGCAAAGGAAAATAAAATGAATGGGTGTCACGGTAGTACATGTGCAGTTATTTTCTTCGTTTTATTTTTCCCAAGTGTGCTGAATAGCCATATACGTTATAATTGATCAAGGCAATTGCAACGTTTTGTGCCTTTACCTCCATAAATTTCATCAAACATTCAAGTGAAAGGTCCATATGACTGCTTATATTGCCACTAGCTGAATGCGCGTGCGTTGCCACGGATCAACAAAATCAGAAAACTATGACGACATACTACGACGAAAACTACGACGACATACTACCATCACATGAAATATGTAAATGTGTGTGTGCATCCGGTTTCTTTTCTCCGATCGAAGCGTCTCATTGGCAATCTAACAAAAAAAAATCAGCTTCCCACGCAAATGGGGCTTTGATTAGTGATGCAACAGAAGCGGACATCAACCTTCAGGAAGTAGTCGTCAAGCATAAAAGGCAAAATTATAACATAAAAGGCAAAAATCAGCTTCCCACGCAAATGGGGCTTTGATTAGTGATGCAACAGAAGCGGCAAAATTGTGGAATAGCTCTGATGAATGCATAAAAGGCAGTACACTACCAGAATAAATTAGTCTATGTGGCACTTTCATTATCATAGAAGTTTACATGCTCTTAATGTACCCTTCTAGAGCATAATCAATTCCCAAGAAAAATAAAATTATTATCAGCATAAGCAACATACAAGATGTCAAAGCAAATAGCAATGGTCATTTTGACAGGAATCAAAATATGACACATTATTTAGAAAAAAGAGTTATAAATTCAATGTGCAGGCAACATGATACTAATTTATACACACGCACTGGTCATGCCCACGGCAGGAACCATTTGAAAAAGAAAGTAATCATTATTGGTATGCATATACTTGTCTTGATAATTTTACAGTTTGGTAGCCATCTGCAACCATACATCAATTCTCAGAATCATATCATGATTGAAATTTTTTTCAATTTGGTAGTCTGCAGATCAATATAACAAGCAGCAATTTGAGGGTTGGGAGACATTCCTAATATGATTCACTTTTTTACAATGTAGTTTCATCATCATCGAAAATTTCCCAATTTGGTAGTTTGCATATCAACATAACAAGCAACAATTTTCCACTTTCTATAACGCAGTTCATCTAGAAGATGACAAAGGGGACGTGGGTTTGACACCTAATGATCATCTGCACATTTTAAATGATACCTTTTAGACCTTGTGATAAAAAAAGATGTTGAACTATTGGCAAAGATTCAAAATCAGTCAAGAGATTATTTAATTAGCACCATGATTCTACAACAAAGTGATCAAATTTGAGTACCTCTGCCTTGAGTCGAGCACCTCCATTGTCATATGATTATTCAATGACGGACTGAATCAGACACAAGACACACAGTAATATGCCTAAATTCAGAATAACACAACAATCACACCAACACCCATCAGGAATACACACTCACTGCCCTGGTATGCAGCGGTTCATGCTCCTTTTGAAATCGCCTCTCCTGATGTGCTATCATGTTTTACCGAAAAAGGGTTTCCCCCGCTTTATATTATAAAGCACCAGAGACCGATCACAGGGTAACTGCCGGGGCGAACGGCACAACACGCCCAAAAGGGAAAAAGAAGAAGAAATAAAAGCCAACAACGGCAGCTCGGCAAGCACATATGATCCGCCACCGCAGCGCCCTCCATCTTTGTCCCACCACACGCCATGGCACCGGACCGTCGCATACCAAGCAGCACCTCCAAGAAGGAATGCGACGTCAACGACGCTGCTGCCCGGACATGTCCTAGGGTTTCCCCCGGCATACGGAGGGGAGCTGGGGATGGGTAGCGCCGACGCCCTTCAGGAAGGAATGATGGCATCCTCAGGTGTCACCGCGTCGGAGCCGGATGAACCGGCAGAGATTTCTCCCGCACCCCCAAGCACCGCTACCCACTCGAACCGGGGCCATCCAACCATCTTGCCACCCGCAAGCACGCGCCACCACGGTCTTGGACACATCCACGCCGCCCCGCTGCGAACACCACCACGAGGCCAAGGAGACCGGAAAGAAGCCCAAGCGACGGGAGGAACCACACCGAAGCCAAGCGGGAGGGAACCACCTCCCCCGCCGACGCGCGGGAGGCCCGAGCCCCCGGTGACGTCGCGGTCGCCGTCCGGACGTGGCAGCAGGGCACACCAGGCCACCCCTGGCCCGGCCAGGCCCGCAACGGGCCCGCAAAGCCCCACCAGCCATGCTGCAGCAAGCCGGCACCTGCGCCACCCGCTCCCAGCCGCCAACGCCCCTCTCCCGCCTCCTGGAGGCCACGCCGCCGGCCCGACCCGCCGTCGGCCCTCCCAAACCCAGATGGGGCCCGAAGGGCCTAGATCTGGGCCGAGAGGGCTGGTTCAAGCCGCGCCGCCGCGCCACCCCGCCGCCAACGGCGACGCCGTCGCCCAGTCGTTCACCCACGCCGCGCCAGGTTCTCTGCCGCCACGTCGGACCGCCGCTGCCGAAGAGCACCTCCCGGCGCACACCACCCCGCGCCGGGGAGCACCGAGAAGGGAAGGGCTAGAGGCCGCCGCCAGCGACCCAGGGGCCAGACCCGGCCGCGGGTGCCGGCGACGGCGGCGGGGAGGGAGGGAAGGGGGGGCTCTAGAGGAGGGGGCGCCGGAGCACGGCCGGTCGCCCGCGGGGACGACGCGGTCGCGCGAGAGGAGGAGGGGGGCAGACTCCTTTTGTCTCTTCCGGAACAAGTGGACTATCATGTTTTATCCATGTGCCCGACAATCAAATCAAGTCAGATAGTGACTCCAACTTCTTATTAATTGTGTGTTCCGTTAAACCTTTTAAGTGGTGAAATTACTTGTGCGCATACCATTCCGATGGGCATGCCGCAGTCGATGTTGGAGGAGCCATCCAGGGGATCAAAGCAGACACAGTACCTGATGGGAAATGAAGAGCCACACGTACACTTCATCAGAAACAGCAGAAGTAAAATTGCTCGACCATATCAAGTTTGTGAGCAGAGCATATGGAGGTTTTTTACACACTTCCCATGGAGCTTTCGGTCCAAGTATGAAGCCTCCTCGTCCTCCTTGGACACAAGAACGCACTGCATATATGACGTCGTTCGCAGAGCAGTGTCACAAAACAGAATAGAAGCAACGATCTTGTTCAAAAATCAAAAGAACCGAGATGAGAGAAGAGTCATAAGGTGCGGCCACTGCTGACAAGGGCATTGACCAACACCTCGTTGGGAGAGCACGTCCAACTTCTTTCTGCTCCTCCACCTGAAGAACCCACGGCAAAGAAAACAGGCAATCATCATCATAGCACCATTCTCACGGAAGAACAACTTTGATGAAGAGAGGAAACAAGCGCTTGCCTGGACGTTGCTCTGAACTGAGAGACCGATGAGCTTAGCTTGGCCGGCCTTGTTGAGTGGCGACGAACTTGCAGCCAAGGACGATGTGGGAGAGGAGGATGGTGAAGTCGTCGCGCGACTCCGGGTGCCTGCTCTGCTCCTTCAGCAGGTATCGCGTGATGGTCATCAGGTCCGTCCGGAAAGCGTCCGCCGCATGATCCATCTCGTTACTCGGCCGTGGACGGTCCTCTCTCTCGCCGTTTACTTAGCCCGGATAGACAGTTTTGTTGCCTGCGCCCCTGATCCCATCCCGCCGCCTCTGCCTCCCACGGCGGCTCAAGAGGGAGATCTCGCCTCCCACGCCACTGCTCCCCCAAGGACCCGCGTGTGTTCCCACCTCGTGTACGTCTCCACCGCGTTCACACTGCGTTGGAACCGGCGACCCACCTATTTGACACCTATTCCATTCGCCTCTCCTTCGTCCCCGGCCACGCGCTGCATGACTACTCCGGTGCCGCAGATTCAACACACCCAACTGTTCGAGGAGAGTGATTGGAGGAGTCGAGGCAATGGGACGATTGTGATGGCACCAGTCGAGGAGAATGGATCGGGAGCGAGGGGAAAGCACGAGATCGGCCAGAAGCCCAGAACCGCCGCCGCACTCCTGCCTCTCATGTATCTCCCTCCCTCTCTCTCTTCCACGGCAAGCGGAAGGCACGGGATGGGAGGCATCCCAATCCTCTAGACCCTTACGGCACCCGCAGAGGATCATGTGTGGGTTCCGCGGAGGCGAGCACAAGGGGCGGCGATGAGATCGGGGGCGAGGGGTTGGGATGTGCGACGTGTGTGACGACAGTTTTTGTTCTTGTTTCGAGCTGGGATTGATTAACCGGTCGGTTCCCTTGTTTACTTACTGCTGGTTAACTTGGAAAAAATAATAATTAGATGGGGTGACATGGGTGGGAGGATGTATCGATAGCTAGCGATAGGAGGGAGGGCGAACCATCACGACGTTCGATTCTCCTTTAATAGTATTACAGATAAGTGTTATAATTGGTCTGTAGTTAGATTTCAATGAAACACATCTCATTTTTATGTCAGATTAATCTAATCCAAACAAGATAGAAAAAATATTTTCATGACACAAGAAAAGGGCCGACCAACGGCCACGTAAAAGATGTATCCGGCGGGAAAAGAGTTGAGTATTTGCGTAAAAGTATTATTCCTATCACGTACAATGTGATACAAGGCCGGATGTTCCCGGAGAGTGTCATTTTCCTGCCACTCGTTCTTTCAAAAACAAATCTCAAAGGCATCCTTTATTACCAATGATCTGATTGAGATCTTACACTAAAATTGCATAATCTCTACTCTTATAAAAAATTGAGTTGATGATGATGATGTATCTGTCATCTTGTAATATAGACCGTCCAATCTATATCTGACGGATAAAAAGCAAACTATGACAACTTTACAAAAGATACCCACACCTCTCTTCACATTCACAGATAAGGCCTTGCCTCGTTCATCCTTATCTTCCACAACCTCATTGTTGAGCAATTAAAAAAGGATGTTTCTAGAACAATCTAGCATGGTGGCCGCTGCCGCCTGCCGGCGCCGTCCATCCCCATGCCTCCGCCTAGTCCGATCACCAGTCATCACCACGCCCCACTCCTCCTCACCTTATCTCTCATCTTTTATTTTTGTTGAAATGGTCGAGATACCATTTTTCCGATAAAATTCTCAAGATATAATTAGTTTTTACACATGGCATTACTTCTGCATGGGTCAGTCACAATAGACGTTTTGTAAAAAAAATGCATCTTGATGTTCCGTGCAATATACGGGCATCTTGCTAGTACTATAATCAATTGCACTACTATATTGTGTGACCCGGAGAGAAGGATAGACATAGTTGGTGTGACTGAGATTTGTTAAAAAATCATCTAATTAATGAAGAGACACCTCATGATAATTCCTTGCCTTTATTCATAGTATGTGAGCCGTGAACCAGTGACCAACACGAACGATATGACCAAAGACACACATGCACGCACCACAAGGATGACACGGCAAGGACACTTCACCCTGCGGTTAAGGCCCTCGGACTCGGACTCGGAGTGTTCGTCCGAAGGAAGACGTCGGTGAGGACCGTCTTCGACTTGAGTGACGCCCTCAGTATCTGGAGACCCTGCAAACCCACAAACCACACCCAATAATTCACCTCCATCAGATTAGTTCAACTTTTTTTCTTTTACAAAAGGAGTATAGATAGTTTCTTCGTGAATTACCTCGGTGTCGCCAACTCGGACAGTCTTCCTCTGGAGACAGCCGATGTCCCTGATACCATATCTGTTGAGGTTGGTGATGAAATCGACGTTAGACCTGGGAGCAATCTCGAGGTCGTCCATGACCTCGTAGGTCACGCCCGCCCTCACAAAGCCGCCGGTGCTGGACGACGACGACCCCGCGTTCGTGAGCAGGGGAAGCCTGCCGCCGGCGGGCCTGAGCAGGGTGTCCTTGGCGGCCCTGGCGTCCCTGTGGCAGATGAAGTCGTCGGGGAGCTCCTCGACGCTGCCGTACAGGTTGCCGACGCAGCCTACCATGGGCATGGAGTTCCTCCTGAGCAGCTTGACGACCGTGCCGATCGGCAAGGTGAGGAAGGTGAGGAGGAAGTCGACGACGTCCTTGCCGGCCTCGGCGTACACCACGCGCCTGGGCGTGCCGCGCCTGTCCACCTCCACCAGCAGCTTCATGCTTAGGTTGGCCGAAGTGGGACCGGAGCTGCTCCCGGCGTGCCTTCTGGCGGCCATCTCGAGCGGCCGGGTCAGGTGGTCTGCCGGGGGCAGTGATCTAGCACGAATTGAGCTTAGACAATGAGTGTATTTATAGACGAGCACTAGGTGCGAGCAATGTGGGAAAAGAAGACTAGTGGTACGTGCGTCCGTTGGACGTAGATCACCCAGCGCGAAGATGAATCGGCCACTTGACGCCGGGCGGCGCCTGCCTCTCCCAAAGTCATTACTGAGAGTGGCAGCAGCGAGTAGCGACACAAACGGCAGCTTTTGGAGAAGCTTCGCGTGGCCTTCTTCCGATGTTACATCACGCGTCGAGTCGTTGCAGGTCCCGATCGTGCACAAGGAAGAAACGCGAGCCAAAGCGGGCGCCGGGCGTTTTTTCCTCGCGGCTCCCTCGCCGGCGCCGGCACAACCACCAGCATGCGCAGTGCAGAGCTCTTCCTAGCTAGTACGTATTATTTCGTAACGTGCGTGGCCGTGTAAAGCACGCGCTACGCGACGCATACTCGATCCGTCGATCGTGCCGTCCCGTGCCGTGCGTAAGGGAGCCGAGACGCGTGTGGTCTGCGCGGCATGGCGCCGCGGCTACGCCAGCACTGCTTACTAGTGCAGATCAGTGCCGCTTGGCTGTACAAGAATCTGTCGTTCGTCTCAACCTCAAGATGACAATTAATTTGTCAAATGAATACACAGCAATACGTGCATGACATGGCACACTAAGTTCTAGCTTTTGTCGGGTAAAGAGAGTGTGAGAGGAGAGACTGAGGTACAAGAGGGGGTGTTCATTCATCAAGCAGCACCCAAATCTGCATTACATAGGTCCGGTACCTCGTCCGGACCAGATCAAAGCCACACTGCAGTGTGTTTTTTTAATCTACCATAGTTTGCTAAATGAGTAATGGCTAACAACGTTTTGTTCTCTCCTTACATGCTTGACTAGATATTCCCCACGTTCTTATAGAAGCTTAGTGATCTCACAAACCATCATCAGGTGCTCATACCTGTTTACTCCACCTTCCTTGATCAGCTTGGCCACATCTAGGCAGTCCGTTTGAACAACAATTGGTAGTGCAGACCATTGGGAGGCTAGGGAAATGCCCTCCATACATGCTGCAAGTTCAGACTCCAGTGATGACGCACACTGTCGTAACTCTCGGCTAGAAGAGAAGATGATAGCTCCATGTTCATCGTGAAGAACCATACTCGCCCCAGCACTCCCGTCCTTGCCACAGAAGGAACCGTCAATGTTAAGCGCTGCCCAGCCTGCTGGCGGTACCTCCCATCTTGGTGAATGCTCCTTTGCATGGTACACATACGATAATGGTTTCCTCCTGACCTGGGGCCGGCCACCGTCTTCCCTTTCACATGATCGCCAAGAGGGTCTGCCTGAAGGGCCAGCAAGGAGCTGATATAGCTAGACAGGAACCTTGTCGAGGCCTCCACTAGTGGTGGCCGTTTGTCGTGGACGATCTCATTCCTTACGTGCCAGCAGCGCCAAATCGTCATGAGCATGTACATGCGCTCCTCCTCCGGCAGGTCAGCGAGCACATGGAGAAGCCACTCCAGTCTTATGTGCACTAGCCGCCGGACGTCTGGGATGTTCCACTGCTTCGCCATTGACTGCCATAGGGAGACCGCTCGGAGGGGGCATCTATAGAGAGCACGGAAAGTGTCCTCTGATTTGGTGGTGCACCCACAGGGCAAAGGTTAGACATTTCAAGATTACGAGAATGTTTATTTGTCCAAGTGGAAAGACAGTTTGTCGCTACCCTCCAAGCAAACACACACACACCTTTGGAGGAGCAGGGCACCTCCATAAAAAAGCTCAAACGACACGTCACCCGTCCGGTGCCCTACTGAAGGAAATATTCCCTAGAGGCAATAATAAAGTTGTTATTTATATTTCCTTATGATAAATGTTTATTATTCATGCTACAATTGTATTAACTGGAAACTTAGTATATGTGTGAATACATAGACAAACAGAGTGTCCCTAGTTTGCCTCTACTTGACTAGCTCATTAATCAAAGATGGTTAAGTTTTCTAGTCATAGACATGTGTTGTCATTTGATGAACGGGATCACATCATTAGAGAATGATGTGATGGACAAGACTCATCCGTTAGCTCAGCACTATGATCGTTTAGTTTATTGCTATTTCTTTCTTCATGACTTATGCATGTTCCTATGACTATGAAATTATGCAACTCCCGAATACCAGAGAAACACTTAGGGCCTCTTTGATTCGTAGGATTTCCAAAACGCGGGAATAGGAAAAACATGGGATTAGAGTGGAATGTCGTCTTGAATCCTATAGGATTGTACGAGTGTTTGATTGTGCATAGAAAAAATGCAGGATTCTTTCAAACAAGTTTGAGTGGATGGGATGTTTCCTATGAAATCTAATGTAAATGAATCCTATGGAAAAATTCCTATGGTTTACAATTCTTCAAATCAAACAACCAAGATAGGAAAAATTCCTAAGGATTAGAATCCTCCAAAATTCCTTTGAGAATCCTTTGAATCAAAGAAGCCCTTAGTGTGCTATCAAACGTCACAACGTAACTGGGTGATTATAAAGATGCTCTACAGGTATCTCCAATGGTGTTTGTTGAGTTGGCATAGATCGAGATTAGGATTTTTCACTCCGAATGTCGGAGAGGTATCTCCGGGCCCTCTCGGTAATGCACATCACTATGAGCCTTGCAAGCAATATGACTAATGAGTTAGTTATAGGATGATGCATTGCGGAACGAGTAAAGAGACTTGCCGGTAATGAGATTGAACTAGGTATGATAATACCGACGATCGAATCTCGGGCAAGTAACATATCGATGACAAAGGGAACAACGTATGTTGTTATGCGGTTTGGCCGATAAAGATCTTCGTAGAATATGTAGGAGCCAATATGAGCATCCAGGTTCCGCTATTGGTTATTGACCGGAGATGTGTTTCGGTCATGTCTACATAGTTCTCGAACCCGTAGGGTCCGCACGCTTAACGTTCGATGACGATTTGTATTATGAGTTATGTGATTTGATGACCGAAGGTTGTTCGGAGTCCCGAATGAGATCACAGACATGACGAGGAGTCTCGAAATGGTCGATACATAAAGATTCATATATTGGAAGGTTACACTCAGACACCGGAATGGTTCGGATCGTTTCGGATGAGTTTCAGAGTACCGGGTGTCGTGGATCTAAGACTGACAGTAGAATGGGGGATAGGTATGAGGAGGCAAGATCCTAGCTATGGCGAAGTTGTACACACGAGTTTTACGAGTTTAGGCCCTTCGCGGAGGAAGTAACAGCCTTACGTCTCGGTGCCCAGAGGCGGTCGACTGGATTTGTATGCGTGTGTTTACAGGATGTGCCAACCCTTGTGCCAGTGGAGGGGGTGGCTTATATAGAGTGCGCCAGGACCCCAGCCAGCCCACGTTACAAGGGGTGTAAGGTACATCAAGAGGGGGCGTTACTGGTAACGCTAGCAATTAAGTGACATAAATGCCTATTAAGTCTACGAAGTAAACGTCCGACCGTTGTCGTGTAGAGTGACTTTAGGTCTTCTGTCTGTCAAGTGATAACTGTTGTGGTCGAGTGACTTTGAATCTTCCGAGTGGAATTCCTTGTAGTCGAGTGGATGATACTATCCTTTGAATGCTTCTCGTTTTAAGATGGTGTCCTAGGGGAGGGTGTCTAGGTCATGTTGGGTTTTGTAGTAATTTCAAAAAAATTCCTACGCACAGGCAAGATCATGGTGATGCATAGCAACGAGAGGGGAGAGTGTTGTCTACGTACCCTCGTAGACCGAAGCGGAAGCGTTGACGCAACATAGAGGAAGTAGTCGTACGTCTTCCCGGTTCAACCGATCCAAGCACCGTTACTCCGGCACCTCCGAGTTCTTGGCACACGTTCAGCTCGATGACGCTCCCTGGGCTCCGATCCAGCAAAGCTTCGGGGAAGAGTTCCGTCAGCACGACGGCATGGTGACGATCTTGATGTTCAACCGTCGCAGGGCTTCGCCTAAGCACCGCTACAATATAACCGAGGTGTAATATCGTGGAGGGGGGCACCGCACACGGCTAAGGAACGATCACGAAGATCAACTTGTGTGTCTATGGGGTGCCCCTGCCCCCGTATATAAAGGAGTGGAGGAGGGGAGGGCCGGCCCTCTCTATGGCGCGCCCTAGGGGAGTCCTACTCCCACCGGGAGTAGGATTCCCCCTTTCCTAGTCCAACTAGGAGTCCTTCCATGTAGTAGGAGTAGGAAACAAGGAAGGGGAGTGAAGGAAGGAGGGGCGCACCTCCCCCTAGTCCAATTCGGACTAGGCCTTGGGGGGCGCGCGGCCTGCCCTAGGCAGCCTCTTTCCCGTATGGCCCAATAAGGCCCATACTTCTCCCCCGTATTCCCGTAACTCCCCGGTACTCCGAAAAATACCCGAACCACTCGGAACCTTTCCGATGTCCGAATATAGTCGTCCAATATATCGATCTTTACGTCTCGACCATTTCGAGACTCCTCGTCATGTCCCCGATCTCATCCGGGACTCCGAACTCCTTCGGTACATCAAAACTCATAAACTCATAATATAACTGTCATCGAAACCTTAAGCGTGCGGACCCTACGGTTCGAGAACAATGTAGACATGACCGAGACACGTCTCCGGTCAATAACCAATAGCGGGACCTGGATGCCCATATTGGCTCCTACATATTCTACGAAGATCTTTATCGGTCAGACCGCATAACAACATACGTTGTTCCCTTTGTCATCGGTATGTTACTTGCCCGAGATTCGATCGTCGGTATCTCAATACCTAGTTCAATCTCGTTATCGGCAAGTCTCTTTACTCATTCCGTAATACATCATCTCACAACTAACTCATTAGTTGCAATGCGTGCAAGGCTTATGTGATGTGCATTACCGAGAGGGCCCAGAGATACCTCTCCGACAATCGGAGTGACAAATCCTAATCTCGAAATACGCCAACCCAACATGTACCTTTGGAGACACCTGTAGAGCACCTTTATAATCACCCAGTTACGTTGTGACGTTTGGTAGCACACAAAGTGTTCCTCTGGCAAACGGGAGTTGCATAATCTCATAGTCATAGGAACATGTATAAGTCATGAAGAAAGCAATAGCAATTGTCATCGGTATGTTACTTGCCCGAGATTCGATCGTCGGTATCTCAATACCTAGTTCAATCTCGTTATCGGCAAGTCTCTTTACTCATTCCGTAATACATCATCTCACAACTAACTCATTAGTTGCAATGCGTGCAAGGCTTATGTGATGTGCATTACCGAGAGGGCCCAGAGATACCTCTCCGACAATCGGAGTGACAAATCCTAATCTCGAAATACGCCAACCCAACATGTACCTTTGGAGACACCTGTAGAGCACCTTTATAATCACCCAGTTACGTTGTGACGTTTGGTAGCACACAAAGTGTTCCTCTGGCAAACGGGAGTTGCATAATCTCATAGTCATAGGAACATGTATAAGTCATGAAGAAAGCAATAGCAACATACTAAACGATCGGGTGCTAAGCTAATGGAATGGGTCATGTCAATCAGATCATTCACCTAATGATGTGATCCCATTAATCAAATAACAACTCTTTTGTTTATGGTTAGGAAACATAACCATCTTCGATTAACGAGCTAGTCAAGTAGAGGCATACTAGTGACACTCTGTTTGTCTATGTATTCACACATGTATTATGTTTCCGGTTAATACAATTCTAGCATGAATAATAAACATTTATCATGATATAAGGAAATAAATAATAACTTTATTATTGCCTCTAGGGCATATTTCCTTCAGTCTCCCACTTGCACTAGAGTCAATAATCTAGTTCACATCGCCATGTGATTCAACACTAAGAGTTCACATCACCATGTGATTAACACCTATAGTTCACATCGTCATGTGACCTATACCCAAAGGGTTTACTAGATTCAATAATCTAGTTCACATCATTTATGTGATTAACACCCAAAGAATACTAAGGTGTGATCATGTTTTGCTTGTGAGATAATCTCAGTCAACGGGTCTGTCACATACAGATCCGTAAGTATTTTGCGAATTCTATGTCTACAATGCTCTGCACGGAGCTACTCTAGCTAATTGCTCCCACTTTCAATATGTATCTAGATCGAGACTTAGAGTCATCCAGATATGTGTCAAAACTTGCATCGACGTAACCTTTTACGACGAACCTTTTGTCACCTCCATAATCGAGAAATATTTCCTTATTCCACTAAGGATAATTTTGACCAATGTCCAGTGATCTACTCTTAGATCACTATTGTACTCCCTTGCTTAACACAGTGTAGGGTATACAATAGATCTGGTACACATCATGGCATACTTTATAGGACATATGGCTGAGGCATAGGGAATAACTTTCATCCTCTTTCTATCTTCTGCCGTGGTCGGGCTTTTGAGTCTTACTCAATTTCATACCTTGTAACACAGCCAAGAACTCTTTCTTTGACTGTTCCATTTTTGAACTACTTCAAAATATTGTCAAAGTATGTACTCATTGAAAAAACTTATCAAGCGTCTTGATCTATCTCTATAGATTTTGATGCTTAATATGTAAGCAGCTTCACCGAGGTCTTTCTTTGAAAAACTTCTTTAAAAACACTCCTTTATGCTTTGCAGAATAATTCTACCATTATTTCCGATCAACAATATGTCATTCACATATACTTATCAGAAATGCTGTAGTGCTCCCACTCACTTTCTTGTAAATACAGGCTTCACCGCAAGTCTGTATAAAACTATATGCTTTGATCATACTATCAAAGCGTTTATTCCAACTCCGAGAGGCTTGCACCAGTCCATGAATGGATCGCTGGAGCTTGCACACTTTGTTAGCTCCTTTTGGATCGACAAAACCTTCCGGCTGCATCATATACAACTCTTCTTCCATAAATCCATTCAGGAATGTAGTTTTGACATCCAATTGCTGGATTTCATAAAATGCGGCAATTGCTAACATGATTCGGACAGACTTAAGCATCGCTACGGGTGAGAAGGTCTCATCGTAGTCAATCCCTTGAACTTGCCGAAAACCTTTTGCGACAAGTCGAGCTTTGTAGATAGTAACACTACTATCAGCGTCCGTCTTCCTCTTGAAGATCCATTTATTTTCTATGGCTTGCCGATCATCGGGCAAATCCATCAAAGTCCATACTTTGTTCTCATACATGGATCATATCTCAGATTTCATGGCTTCAAGCCATTTCGCGGAATCTGGGCTCACCATCGCTTCTTCATAGTTCGTAGGTTCATCATGATCTAGTAGCATGACTTTCAGAACAGGATTACCATACCACTCTGGCGCGGATCTCACTCTGGTTGATCTACGAGGTTCAGTAGTATCTTGTTCTGAAGTTTCATGATCATTATCATTAGCTTCCTCACTAATTGGAGTAGGTGTCGTAGAAACAGGTTTTTGTGATGTACTACTTTCCAATAAGGGAGTAGGTACAGTTACCTCGTCAAGTTCTACTTTCCTCCACTCACTTCTTTCGAGAGAAACTCCTTCTCTAGAAAGGATCCATACTCAGCAACGAATATCTTGCCTTCGGATCTGTGATAGAAGGTGTACCCAACATTTTCTTTTGGGTATCCTATGAAGACGCACTTCTCCGATTTGGGTTTGAGCTTATCAGGTTGAAACTTTTTCACATAAGCATTGCAACCTCAAACTTTAAGAAACGACAGCTTAGGTTTCTTGCCAAACCATAGTTCATACGGTGTCGTTTCAACGGATTTAGATGGTGCCCTATTTAACGTGAATGCAGTTGTCTCTAATGCATAATCCCAAAATGATAGTGGTAGATTGGTAAGAGACATCATAGTTTGCACCATATCTAATAAAGTACGGTTATGACGTTCGAACACACCATTATGCTGTGGTGTTCCAGGTGGCGTGAGTAGTGAAACTATTTCACATTGTTTTTAACTGAAGGCCAAACTCGTAACTCAAATATTTGTCTCCGCGATCAGATCATAGAAACTTTATTTTCTTGTCACGATGATTTTCCACTTCGCTCTGAAATTCTTTGAAATTTTCAAATGTTTCAGACTTATGTTCCATCAAGTAGATATACCCATATCTGCTCAAATCATCTGTGAAGTTCAGAAAATAACGATACTTGCCGTGAGCTTTAACACTCATCGGACCGCATACATCAGTATGTATTATTTCCAATAAGTCAGTTGCTCGCTCCGGAGAACGGAGTCTTAGTCATCTTGCCCATGAGGCATGGTACGCAAGCATCAAGTGATTCATAATCAAGTGATTCCAAAAATCCCATCAGCATGGAGTTTATTCATGCGCTTTACACCAATATGACCTAAACAGCAGTGCTACAAATAAGTTGCACTATCATTATTAACTTTGCATCTTTTGGCTTCAATATTATGAATATGTGTATCACTACAATCGAGATCCAACAAACCATTTTCGTTGGTGTGTATGACCATAGAAGGTTTTATTCATGTAAACAGAACAACAATTGTTCTCTGACTTAAATGAATAACCGTATTGCAATAAACATGATCAAATCATATTCATGCTCAACGCAAACACCAAATAACACTTATTTAGGTTCAACACTAATCTCGAAAGTACAGGGAGTCTGCGATGATGATCATATCAATCTTGGAACCACTTCCAACACACATCGTCACTTCACCCTTAACTAGTCTCTATTTATTCTGCAACTCCCGTTTCGAGTTACTAATCTTAGCAACTGAACTAGTATCAAATACTAAGGGGTTCCTATAAACACTAGTAAAGTACACATCAATAACATGTATATCAAATATACTTATGTTCACTTTGCCATCCTTCTTATCCACCAATCACTTGGGGTAGTTCCGCTTCCAGTGACCAGTCCCTTTGCAGTAGAAGCACTTAGTCTCAGGCTTAGGACCAGACTTGGGTTTCTTCACTTGAGCAGCAACTTGCGTGCTGTTCTTCTTGAAGTTCCCCTTCTTCCCTCTGCCCTTTTCTTGAAACTAGTGGTCTTGTCTACCATCAACACTTGATGTTTTTCTCGATTTCTACCTTCGCCAATTTCCGCATTACGAAGAGCTTGGGAATCGTTTCCGTTATCCCTTGCATATCATAGTTCATCACGAAGTTCTACTAACTTGGTGGTGGTGACTAGAGAATTCTGTCAATCACTATCTTATTTGGAAGATTAACTCCCATTTGATTCAAGCGATTGTAGTACTCAGACAATCTGAGCACATGCTCACTAGTTGAGCGATTCTCCTCCATCTTTTAGCTATAGAACTTGTTGAAGACTTCATATCTCTCAACTAGGGTATTTGCTTGAAATATTAACTTCAACTCCTGGAACATCTCATATGCTCCATGACGTTCAAAACGTCTTTGAAGTCCCGATTCTAAGCCATTAAGCATGGTGCACTAAACTATCAAGTAGTCATCATATTGAGCTAGCCAAACGTTCATAACGTCTGCATCTGCTCCTGCAATAGGTCCATCACCTAGCGGTGCATCAAGGACATAATTATTCTATGCAGCAATGAGGATAAACCTCAGATCACGGATCCAATCTGCATCATTGCTACTAACATCTTTCAACACAATTTTCTCTAGGAACATATCAAAATAAACACATGGAAGCAACAACGCGAGCTATTGATCTACAACATAATTTGCAAAATACTACCAGGACTAAGTTTCATGATAAATTTAAGTTCAATTAATCATATTACTTAAGAACTCCCACTTAGATAGACATCCCTCTAATCCTCTAAGTGATTACGTGATCCAAATCAACTAAACCATGTCCGATCATCACGTGAGATGGAGTAGTTTCATTGGTGAATATCGTTATGTTGATCATATCTGCTATATGATTCACGCTCGACCTTTCGGTCTCCGTGTTCCGAGGCCATATCTGTATATGCTTGGCTCGTCAAGTATAACCTGAGTATTCCGCGTGTGCAACTGTTTTGCACCCGTTGTATTTGAACGTAGAGCCTATCACACCCGATCATCACGTGGTGTCTCAGCACGAAGAACTTTCGCAACAGTGCATACTCAGGGAGAACACTTCTTGATAATTAGTGAGAGATCATCTTATAATGCTACCGTCAATCAAAGCAAGATAAGATGCATAAAAGATAAACATCACATGCAATCAATATAAGTGATATGATATGGCCATCATCATCTTGTGCTTGTGATCTCCATCTTCGAAGCATCGTCGTGATCACCATCATTACCGGCGCGACACCTTGATCTTCATCGTAGCATCGTTGTCGTCTCGCAAATCTTATGCTTCCACGACTATCGCTACCGCTTAGTGATAAAGTAAAGCATTACAGCGCGATTGCATTGCATACAATAAAGCGACAACCATATGGCTCCTGCCAGTTGCCGATAACTCGGTTACAAAACATGATCATCTCATACAATAAAATTTAGCATCATGTCTTGACCATATCACATCACAACATGCCCTGCAAAAACAAGTTAGACGTCCTCTACTTTGTTGTTGCAAGTTTTACGTGGCTGCTACGGGCTTAAGCAAGAACCAATCTTACCTACGCATCAAAACCACAACGATAGTTTGTCAAGTTGGTACTGTTTTAACCTTCGCAAGGACCGGGCGTAGCCACACTCGGTTCAACTAAAGTTGGAGAAACTGTCGCCCGCTAGCCACCTTTGTGCAAAGCACGTCGGGAGAACCTGTCTCGCGTAAGCGTACGCATAATGTCGGTCCGGGCCGCTTCGTCCAACAATACCGCCGAACCAAAGTATGACATGCTGGTAAGCAGTATGACTTATATCGCCCACAACTCACTTGTGTTCTACTCGTGCATATAACATCAACACATAAAATCTAGGCTCGGATGCCATTGTGGGTTCCGTAGTAATTTCAAAAAAATTCCTACGCACACGCAAGATCATGGTGATGCATAGCAACGAGAGGGGAGAGTGTTGTCTACGTACCCTCGTAGACCGAAGCGAAAGCGTTGACGCAACGTAGATGAAGTAGTCGTACGTCTTCCCGGTTCAACCGATCCAAGCACCGTTACTCCGGCACCTCCGAGTTCTTGGCACACGTTCAGCTCGATGACGCTCCTTGGGCTCCGATCCAGCAAAGCTTCGGGGAAGAGTTCCGTCAGCACGACGGCATGGTGACGATCTTGATGTTCAACCGTCGCAGGGCTTCGCCTAAGCACCGCTACAATATGACCGAGGTGTAATATCGTGGAGGGGGGCACCGCACACGGCTAAGGAATGATCACGAAGATCAACTTGTGTGTCTATGGGGTGCCCCCTGCCCCCGTATATAAAGGAGTGGAGGAGGGGAGGGCCGGCCCTCTCTATGGCGCGCCCTAGGGGAGTCCTACTCCCACCGGGAGTAGGATTCCCCCTTTCCTAGTCCAACTAGGAGTCCTTCCATGTAGTAGGAGTAGGAGACAAGGAAGGGGAAGGGAGAAGGGAAGGAAGGAGGGGGCGCAGCCCCTCCCCCTAGTCCAATTCGGACTAGGCCTTGAGGGGGCGCGCGGCCTGCCCTAGGCAGCCTCTTTCCCGTATGGCCCAATAAGGCCCAATACTTCTCCCCCGTATTCCCGTAACTCCCCGGTACTCTGAAAAATACCCGAACCACTCGGAACCTTTCCGATGTCCGAATATAGTCGTCCAATATATCGATCTTTACGTCTCGACCATTTTGAGACTCCTCGTCATGTCCCCGATCTCATCCGGGACTCCGAACTCCTTCGGTACATCAAAACTCATAAACTCATTATATAACTGTCATCGAAACCTTAAGCGTGCGGACCCTACGGTTCGAGAACAATGTAGACATGACCGAGACACGTCTCCGGTCAATAACCAATAGCGGGACCTGGATGCCCATATTGGCCCCTACATATTCTACGAAGATCTTTATTGGTCAGACCGCATAACAACATACGTTGTTCCCTTTGTCATCGGTATGTTACTTGCCCAAGATTCGATCGTCGGTATCTCAATACCTAGTTCAATCTCGTTATCGGCAAGTCTCTTTACTCGTTCCATAATACATCATCTCACAACTAACTCATTAGTTGCAATGCTTGCAAGGCTTATGTGATGTGCATTACCGAGAGGGCCCAGAGATACCTCTCCGACAATCGGAGTGACAAATCCTAATCTCGAAATACGCCAACCCAGCATGTACCTTTGGAGACACCTGTAGAGAACCTTTATAATCACCCAGTTACGTTGTGACGTTTGGTAGCACACAAAGTGTTCCTCCGGCAAACGGGAGTTGCATAATCTCATAGTCATAGGAACATGTATAAGTCATGAAGAAAGCAATAGCAACATACTAAACGATCGGGTGCTAAGCTAATGGAATGGGTCATGTCAATCAGATCATTCACCTAATGATGTGATCCCGTTAATCAAATAAAAACTCTTTTGTTTATGGTTAGGAAACATAACCATCTTCGATTAACGAGCTAGTCAAGTAGAGGCATACTAGTGACACTCTGTTTGTCTATGTATTCACACATGTATTATGTTTCCGGTTAATACAATTCTAGCATGAATAATAAACATTTATCATGATATAAGGAAATAAATAATAACTTTATTATTGCCTCTAGGGCATATTTCCTTCAGGTGAGGCATATGACCCTACCCTAGGTACATAGCTTCATCATTAGCCCCCGAATGGTTCAGGGTTTGAGTGGAGAAGGAGTTGAGAACACCTCTGATTCAATTTTCGCACTTCAGAAGCGTCTTATTGGGACCAAATGAGCAATCATGATGACTTCAACTTCTTTTTCAGTCGCCTTGATCCATTCTTGGTTATGTCGAGTGAACTTTTATTGTGATGCTTCGAGTACTGATATGAGAAAAATGTTCCGTCTAACAGGTTGCTCTGCTGCTCGCAGATATTGTGGGATTTGAATCTTGGGGAAGTGCGCGGGGCGGAGGAGGCCGCAGTAATTGGATGGGATTAGGCAGGGCCGCCTCGATCACCGCGCCACCTTTTTCGCAACGTATCTCGTGCGCGACTGTTGCGGGATTTGATAGGATCGTCCAGACCCACAGGTCAGCCACTCGGAAACGGCCTCATATAAGGTGCCGGATTGGGGTTTTTTGCATAGTGCGTTCCCATTCTTCTTCTTTCTCCCCCGCTTTCTCCGCCACATTGCTACCTCTTGAGCAATGCGTTGGATTTCCTTGAAGAGGAAAGGATAATGCAGCAAAGTAGCGTAAGTATTTCCCTCAGTTTTTGAGAACCAAGGTATCAATCCAGTAGGAGGCTATGCGCGAGTCCCTCGTACCTGGACAAAACAAATAACTCCTCGCAACCAATGCGATAAGGGGTTGTCAATCCCTTCACGATCACTTACGAGAGTGAGATCTGATAGATATGATAGGATAATATTTTTGTTATTTTTGTGATAAAGATGCAAAGTAAAATAAAAGCAATGTAAAAAAGCAAAAGAAATAACTAAGTATTGGAAGATTAATATGATGAAGATAGACCCGGGGGCCATAGGTTTTACTAGTGGCTTCTCTCGAGAGCATAAGTATTTTACGGTGGGTGAACGAATTACTATTGAGCAATTGACAGAATTGAGCATAGTTATGAGAATATCTAGGTATGATCATGTATATAGGCATCACGTCCGAGACAAGTAGACTGACTCCTGCCTGCATCTACTACTATTACTCCACTCATCGACCGCTATCCAGCATGCATCTAGAGTATTAAGTTCATGAAAATAGAGTAACGCTTTAAGCAAGATGACATGATGTAGAGGGATAAATTCATGCAATATGATAAAAAACCCCATCTTGTTATCCTCGATGGCAACAATACAATACGTGCATCGCTGCCCCTACTGTCACTGGGAAAGGACACCGCAAGATTGAACCCAAAGCTAAGCACTTCTCCCATTGTAAGAAAGATCAATCTAGTAGGCCAAACCAAACTCATAATTCGAAGAGACTTGCAAAGAAAACCAATCATACATAAAAGAATTCAGAGAAGATTCAAATATTGTTCATAGATAATCTTGATCATAAACCCACAATTCATCGGTCTCAACAAACACACCGCAAAAAGAAGATTACATTGAATAGATCCCCACAAGAGAGGGGGGAACATTGTATTGAGATCCAAAAAGAGAGAAGAAGCCATCTAGCTAATAACTATGGACCCGAAAGTCTGAGGTAAACTACTCACACTTCATCGGAGAGGCTATGGTGTTGATGTAGAAGCCCTCCGTGATGGATGCCCCCTCCGACGGAGCTCCGGAATAGGCCCCAAGATGGGATCTCGTGGATACAGAAAGTTACGGCGGTGGAATTAGGGTTTTGGCTTCGTTTCTGATCGTTTGGGGGTACGTAGGTATATATAGGAGGAAGAAGTACGTCGGTGGAGCAACAGGGGGCCCACGAGGGTGGAGGGCGCGCCTGGGGGCGTAGGCGCGCCCCCCTACCTCGTGGCCTCCTCCTTTATTTCTTGACGTAGGGTCCAAGTCTCCTGGATCATGTTTGGTGAGAAAATCATGTTCCCGAAGGTTTCATTCCGTTTGGACTCCGTTTGATATTCCTTTTCTGCGAAACTCTGAAATAGGCAAAAAACAACAATTCTGGGCTGGGCCTCCGGTTAATAGGTTAGTCCCAAAAATAATATAAAAGTGGATAATAAAGCCCAATAATGTCCAAAACAGTAGATAATATAGCAAGGAGCAATCAAACATTATAGATACGTTGGAGACGTATCAAGCATCCCCAAGCTTAATTCATGCTCGTCCTCGAGTAGGTAAATGATAAAAACAGAAATTTTGATGCGGAGTGCTACTTGACATAATTTTAATGTAATTCTTCTTAATTGTGGTATGAATATTCAGATCCGAAAGATTCAAGATAAAAGTTCGTATTGACATAAAAATAATAATACTTCAAGCATACTAACTAAGCAATTATGTCTTCTCAAAATAACATGGCCAAAGAAAGTTCATCCCTACAAAATCATATAGTTTAGTCATGCTCCATTTTCGTCACACAAGAATGCTCTCATCATGCACAACCCCGATGACAAGCCAAGCAATTGTTTCATACTTTAGTAATCTCAAACCTATAAACTTTCACGCAATATATGAGCGCGAGCCATGGACATAGCACTATGGGTGGAATAGAATATGATGATGGGGGTTATGTGGAGAAGACAAAAAAAGGAGAAAGTCTCACATCAACGAGGCTAATCAATGGGCTATGGAGATGCCCATCGATTGATGTTAATGCAAGGAGTAGAGATTGCCATGCAACGGATGCACTAGAGCTATAAATGTATGAAAGCTCAACAAAAGAAACTAAGTGGGTGTGCATCCAACTTGCTTGCTCACGAAGACCTAGGACACTTGAGGAGGCCCATTGATTGGAATATACAAGCCAAGTTCTATAATGAAAAATTCCCACTAGTATATGAAAATGATAAAACAAGAGACTCTCTATCATGAAGATTATGGTGCTACTTTGAAGCACAAGTGTGGCAAAGGATAGTAGCATTGTCCCTTCCCTCTTTTTCTCTTTTTTTCGGGCCTTCTCTTTTTTATGGCCTTTCTCTCTCTCTCTCTTATATATATATATATATATATATATATATATATATATTCCTCACTTGGGACAATGCTCTAGAAAATGATGATCATCACACTTCTATTTATTTACAACTCAATTATTACAACTCGATGCTAGAACAAAAGATGACTCTACATGAATGCCTCCGGCGTTGTACCCTGATATGCAATGAACCAAGAGTGACATGTATGAAAGAATTATGAATAGTGGCTTTGCCACAAATACTATGTCAACTACATGATCATGCTAAGCAACATGACAATGATGAATGTGTCATGATAAACGGAATGGTGGAAAGTTGCATGGCAATATATCTCGGAATGGCTATGGAAATGCCATAATATGTAGGTATGGTGGTTGTTTGGAGGAAGATATAAGGAGGGTTTATGTGTGAAAGAGCATATCATATCACGGGGTTTGGATGCACCGGCGAAGTTTGCACCAACTCTCAATGTGAGAAAGGGCAATGCGCGGTACCGAAGAGGCTAGCAATGATGGAAGGGTGAGAGTGCGTATAATCCATGGACTCAACATTAGTCATAAAGAACTCACATATTTATTGCAAAAATCTACAAGTCATCAAAAGCCAAGCACTACGCGCATGCTCCTAGGGGATAGATTGGTAGGAAAAGACCATCGCTCGTCCCCGACCGCCACTCATAAGGAGGACAATCAAAGAACACCTCATGTTTCAAATTTGTTACATAACGTTTACCATACGTGAATGCTACGGGACTTGCAAACTTCAACACAAGCATTTCTCAAATTCACAACTACTCAACTAGCACGACTTTGATATTATTACCTCCATATCTCTAAACAATCATCAAGCATCAAACTTCTCTTAGTATTCAAAACACTCATAAGGAAATTTTTACTCTTGAATACCTAGCATATTAGGATTACTTAAGAAAATTACCATGCTATTTAAGACTCTCAAAATAATCTAAGTAAAGCACGAGAGATCAATATTTTCTATAAAAAAATCCACCACCGTGCTCTAAAAGATATAAGTGAAGTACTAGAGCAAAACTATATAACTCAAAAGATATAAGTGAAGTACATAGAGTATTCTAACAAGTTCCAAATCATGCATGGCTCTCTCAAAAGGTGTGTACAGAAAGGATGATTGTGGTAAACTAAAAAGCAAAGACTCAAATCATACAAGACGCTCCAAGCAAAACACATATCATGTTGGTGAATAAAAATATAGCTCCAAGTAAAGTTACCGATAGAAGTAGACGAAAGAGGGGATGCCTTCCAGGGCATCCCCAAGCTTTGGCTTTTAGGTGTCCTTAGATTATCTTGGGGGTGCCATGGGCATCCCCAAGCTTAGGCTCTTGCCACTCCTTATTCCATAATCCATCAAATCTTTACCCAAAACTTGAAAACATCACAACACAAAACTTAAAGTAGAAAATCTCATGAGCTCCGTTAGCGAAAGAAAACAAAAGACCACTTCAAGGTACTGTAATGAACTCATTCTTTATTTATATTGGTGTTAAACCTACTGTATTCCAACTTCTCTATGGTTTATAAACTATTTTACTAGCCATAGATTCATCAAAATAAGCAAACAACACACGAAAAACAGAATCTGTCAAAAACAGAACAGTCTGTAGTAATCTGTAGCTAGCACAAGATCTGGAACCCCAAAAATTGTAAAATAAATTTCTGGACGTGGGGAATTTATCTATTAATTATCTGCAAAAAATAATTAACTAAATAGCACTTTCCAAATGAAAATGGCAGCAGTTCTCGTGAGCGCTAAAGTTTCTGTTTTTTGCAGCAAGATATCAAGACTTTCCCCAAGTCTTCCCAACGGTTCTACTTGGCACAAACACTAATTAAACACAAAAAAACACAACCAAAACAGAGGCTAGGTAAATTATTTATTACTAAATAGGAGCAAAAATCAAGGAATAAAAATAAAATTGGTTGCCTCCCAACAAGCGCTATCGTTTAACGCCCCTAGCTAGGCATAAAAAGCAAGGATAGATCTAGGTATTGCCATAATAGTAAGATAGATGATTAAAACTCTTTTCATATTCTCTACGTTCGGCAGCAAGTTTTCTTTGAGGCAAGAAAAAGTAATCAAAAGGGCTAAAATTAATGGGACAAAAGTCCCCAAGACCAACCTTGGGAGGTATAGGTTCCTCCTTTGGCCCTTTGTATTGCACAACCAATTCATCATTATAAATATTCTTTTGATAGAACTTTGTGAGCCTAAACTCAAGAGAATATCCTAGTTCATTATTTAGAATGGCTAAATCATCATTAAGTTCAGAAATTCTATCAACTAAAACATTGGTAGGAACCCTTTTTCTAAGATTTTCATTGAAAGCAACATAGTCTAGGGATTAAAAACGCATTATTTCTTCTTGATCAAAAAGGATAGCTTCTATGGGAGGACGGCAAGCGTCCACCCTATAATGCGCAAAGCTTTCTTTGGCCTCTTTTATTATGAATCTGAACCCATGAGCCAAAAAGATCGTAGCGGCACGCTTAACAGAAGAATGCTCAATATTAGAAAATTCTAGGAAAATCCTTTGTATGCAAGGGTGCATGTGCATGAATTGTCTTTCAAGTTCAACTACAAGCATGGCAATAGCGTCCGCAAGACTACTAGTTCTATGAAGGATAGAACTACCCATAGAAGGCAATGCACCGGAACAAGTAAAGCAATCTTGGTTAACTCCTCTTCCAATAATATTACCACTACCAATACGTAATTTTTTTGTATGTAAGATAGGGGGTTCTTCAGCAAGAGCGTCAGAATTTTTCAAGATATTATTATTGTCCATATCGACAATAACTTCCCCAATTTCAGACATGACGGCAGAAAGTGTAAAAGGCAAATAGAGAAAGAGAGGGAGGATAGAGAGAGAGAGAGGGCGAATAAAACGACAAGGGTGAAGTGGGGAAGAGGAAAACGAGAGGCAAATGACAAGTAATGTAATGCGAGAGATAAGGGTTGTGATGGGTACTTGGTATGTTGACTTTTGCGTAGACTCCCCGGCAACGGCGCCAGAAATCTTCTTGCTACCTCTTGAGCACTGCGTTGGATTTCCTTGAAGAGGAAAGGATGATGCAGCAAAATAGCGTAAGTATTTCCCTCAGTTTTTGAGAACCAAGGTATCAATCCAGTAGGAGGCTACGTGCGAGTCCCTCGTACCTGCACAAAACAAATAACTCCTCGCAACCAACGCGATAAGGGGTTGTCAATCCCTTCATGGTCACTTACGAGAGTGAGATATGATAGATATGATAGGATACTATTTTTGGTATTTTATTGATAAAGATGCAAAGTAAAAAAGCAAAAGAAATAACTAAGTATTGGAAGCTTAATATGATGAAGATAGACCCGGGGGCCATAGGTTTCACTAGTGGCTTCTCTCGAGAGCATAAGTATTTTACGGTGGGTGAACGAATTGCTATTGATCAATTGACAGAATTGAGCATAGTTATGAGAATATCTAGGTATGATCATGTATATAGGCATCACGTCCGAGACAAGTAGACCGACTCCTGCCTGCATCTACTACTATTACTCCACTCATCGACCGCTATCTAGTATGCATCTAGAGTATTAAGTTCATGAAAACAGAGTAACGCTTTAAGCAAGATGACATGATGTAGAGGGATAAATTCATGCAATATGATAAAAAAAACCCATCTTGTTATCCTCGATGGCAACAATACAATACGTGCATCGCTGCCCCTACTGTCACTGGGAAAGGACACCTCAAGATTGAACCCAAAGCTAAGCACTTCTACCATTGCAAGAAAGATCAATCTAGTAGGCCAAACCAAACTGATATTTCGAAGAGACTTGCAAAGATAACCAATCATACATAAAAGAATTCAGAGAAGATTCAAATATTTTTCATAGATAATCTTGATCATAAACCCACAATTCATCGGTCTCAACAAACACACCGCAAAAAGAAGATTACATCGAATAGATCTCCACAAGAGAGGGGGAGAACATTGTATTGTGATCCAAAAAGAGAGAAGAAGCCATCTAGCTAATAACTATGGACCCGAAGGTCTGAGGTAAACTACTCACACTTCATCGGAGAGGCTATGGTGTTGATGTAGAAGCCCTCCGTGATGGATGCCCCCTCCGGCGGAGCTCCGGAACAGGCCCCAAGATGGGATCTCATGGATACAGAAAGTTACAGCGGTGGAATTAGGGTTTTGGCTTCGTTTCTGATCGTTTGGGGGTACGTAGGTATATATAGGAGGAAGAAGTACGTCGGTGGAGCAATAGGGGGCCCACGAGGGTGGAGGGCGCGCCTGGGGGGTAGGCGCGCCCCCCTACCTCGTGGCCTCCTCCTTTATTTCTTGACGTAGGGTCTAAGTCTCCTGGATCATGTTTGGTGAGAAAATCATGTTCCCGAAGGTTTCATTCCGTTTGGACCCCGTTTGATATTTCTTTTCTGCGAAACTCTGAAATAGGCAAAAAACAACAATTCTGGGCTGGGCCTCCGGTTAATAGGTTAGTCCCAAAAATAATATAAAAGTGGATAATAAAGCCCAATAATGTCCAAAACAATAGATAATATAGCAAGGAGCAATCGAACATTATAGATACGTTGGAGACGTATCAAGCATCCCCAGGCTTAATTCCTGCTCATCCTCGAGTAGGTAAATGATAAAAACAGAAATTTTGATGCGGAGTGCTACTTGACATAATTTTAATGTAATTCTTCTTAATTGTGGTATGAATATTCAGATCCGAAAGATTCAAGATAAAAGTTCATATTGACATAAAAATAATAATACTTCAAGCATACTAACTAAGCAATTATGTCTTCTCAAAATAACATGGCCAAAGAAAGTTCATCCCTACAAAATCATATAGTTTAGTCATGCTCCATTTTCGTCACACAAGAATGCTCTCATCATGCACAACCCCGATGAAAAGCCAAGCAATTGTTTCATACTTTAGTAATCTCAAACCTATAAACTTTCACGCAATATATGAGCGCGAGCCATGGACATAGCACTATGGGTGGAATAGAATATGATGATGGGGGTTATGTGGAGAAGACAAAAAAGGAGAAAGTCTCACATCAACGAGGCTAATCAATGGACTATGGAGATGCCCATCGATTGATGTTAATGCAAGGAGTAGGGATTGCCATGCAACGGATGCACTAGAGCTATAAATGTATGAAAGCTCAACAAAAGAAACTAAGTGGGTGTGCATCCAACTTGCTTGCTCACGAAGACCTAGGGCACTTGAGGAGGCCCATTGATTGGAATATACAAGCCAAGTTCTATAATGAAAAATTCCCACTAGTATATGGAAGTGATAAAACAAGAGACTCTCTATCATGAAGATTATGGTGCTACTTTGAAGCACAAGTGTGGCAAAGGATAGTAGCATTGTCCCTTCTCTCTTTTTCTCTCTTTTTTCGGGCCTTCTCTTTTTTATGGCCTTTCTCTCTCTCTCTCTCTCTTATATATATATATATATATATATATATATATTCCTCACTTGGAACAATGCTCTAGAAAATGATGATCATCACACTTCTATTTATTTACAACTCAATGATTACAACTCGATGCTAGAACAAAAGATGACTGTATATGAATGCCTCCGGCGGTGTACCGGGATATGCAATGAACCAAGAGTGACATGTATGAAAGAATTATGAACAGTGGCTTTGCCACAAATACTATGTCAACTACATGATCATGCTAAGCAACATGACAATGATGAATGTGTCATGATAAACGGAATGGTGGAAAGTTGCATGGCAATATATCTCGGAATGGCTATGGAAATGCCATAATATGTAGGTATGGTGGCTATTTTGAGGTAGATATAAGGAGGTTTATGTGTGAAAGAGCGTATCATATCACGGGGTTTGGATGCACCGGCGAAGGCAATGCACGGTACCGAAGAGGCTAGCAATGATGGAAGGGTGAGAGTGCGTATAATCCATGGACTCAACATTAGTCATAAAGAACTCACATACTTATTGCAAAAATCTACAAGTCATCAAAAACCAAGCACTACGTGCATGCTCCTAGGGGGATAGATTGGCAGGAAAAGACCATCGCTCGTCCCCGATCGCCACTCATAAGGAGGACAATCAAAGAACACCTCATGTTTCAAATTTGTTACATAATGTTTACCATACGTGCATGCTACGGGACTTGCAAACTTCAACACAAGCATTTCTCAAATTCACAACTACTCAGCTAGCACGACTTTGATATTATTACCTCCATATCTCTAAACAATCATCAAGCATCAAACTTCTCTTAGTATTCAAAACACTCATAAGAAATTTTTACTCTTGAATACCTAGCATATTAGGATTATTTAAGAAAATTACCATGCTATTTAATACTCTCAAAATAATCTAAGTGAAGCATGAGAGATAAATAGTTTCTATAAAACAAATCCATCACCGTGCTCTAAAAGATATAAGTGAAGTACTAGAGCAAAACTGTATAACTCGAAAGATATAAGTGAAGTACATAGAGCATTCTAACAAGTTCCAAATCATGTATGGCTCTCTAAAAAGGTGTGTACAGCAAGGATGATTGTGGAAAACTAAAAAGAAAAGACTCAAATCATACAAGACGCTCCAAGCAAAACACATATCATGTGGTGAATAAAAATATAGCTCCAAGTAAAGTTACCGATAGAAGTAGACGAAAAAGGGGATGCCTTCCGGGGCATCCCCAAACTTTGGCTTTTAGGTGTCCTTATATTATCTTGGGGGTGCCATGGGCATCCCCAAGCTTAGGCTCTTGCCACTCCTTATTCCATAATCCATCAAATCTTTACCCAAAACTTGAAAACTTCACAACACAAAACTTAAAGTAGAAAATCTCGTGAGCTCCGTTAGCAAAAGAAAACAAATGACCACTTCAAGGTACTGTAATGAACTCATTCTTTATTTATATTGGTGTTAAACCTACTGTATTCCAACTTTTCTATGGTTTATAAACTATTTTACTAGCCATAGATTCATCAAAATAAGCAAACAACACACGAAAAACAGAATCTGTCAAAAACAGAACAGTCTGTAGTAATTTGTAGCTAGCGCAAGATCTGGAACCCCAAAAATTGTAAAATAAACTGCTGGACGTGAGTAATTTATCTATTAATCATCTGAAAAAATAATTAACTAAATAGCAATTTCCAAATAGAAATGGCAGCAGTTCTCGTGAGCGCTAAAGTTTCTGTTTTTTACAGCAAGATATCAAGACTTTCCCCAAGTCTTCCCAACGGTTCAACTTGGCACAAACACTAATTAAACACAAAAAAACACAACCAGAATAGAGGCTAGGTAAATTATTTATTACTAAACAGGAGCAAAAAGTAAGGAATAAAAATAAAATTGGGTTGCCTCCCAACAAGCGCTATCGTTTAACGCCCCTAGCTAGGTATAAAAACAAGGATAGATCTAGGTATTGCCATAATAGTAAGATAGATGATTAAAACTCTTTTCATATTCTCTACGTTCGGCAGCAAGTTTTCTTTGAGGCAAGCAAAAGTAATCAAAAGGGCTAAATTTTATGGGACAAAAGTCCCCAAGATCAACCTTGGGAGGTATAGGTTCCTCCTTTGGCCCTTTGTATTGCACAACCAATTCATCATTATAAATATTCTGTTGACAGAACTTTGTGAGCCTAAAATTAAGAGAATATCCTAGTTCATTATTTTGAATGGCCAAATCATCATTAAGTTCATAAATTCTATCAACTAAAACATTGGTAGGAACCCTTTTTCTAAGATTTTCATTGAAAGCAACATAGTCTAGGGATTGAAAATGCATTATTCCTTCTTGATCAAAAAGGATAGCTTCTATGGGAGGACGGCAAGCGTCCACCCTATAATGCGCAAAGATTTCTTTGGCCTCTTTTATTATGAATCTGAACTCATGAGCCAAAAAGATCGTAGCGGCACGCTTAACAGAAGAATGCTCAATATTAGAAAATTCTAGGAAAATCCTTTGTATGCAAGGGTGCATGTGCATGAATTGTCTTTCAAGTTCAACTACAAGCATGGCAATAGCGTCCGCAACACTACTACTTCTATGAAGGGTAGAACTACCCATGGAAGGCAAAGCACGGGCACAAGTAAAGAAATCTTGGATAACTCCTCTTCCAATAATATTACCACTACCAATACGGAATTTTTTTTGTATGTAAGATAGGGGGTTCTCCAGCAGGAGCGTCAAAATTTTTCGAGATATTATTATTGTCCATATCGACAATAATTTCCCCAATTTCAGACATGACGGCAGAAAGTGCAAAAGGAAAATAGAGAAAGAGAGGGAGGATAGAGAGAGAGGGCGAATAAAACGGCAAGGGTGAAGTGGGGGAGAGGAAAACAAGAGGCAAATGACAAATAATGTAATCCAGGAGATAAGGGTTGTGATGGGTACTTGGTATGTTGACTTTTGCGTAGACTCCCCAGCAACGGCGCCAGAAATCTTCTTGCTACTTCTTGAGCACTGCGTTGGATTTCCTTGAAGAGGAAAGGATGATGCAGCAAAGTAGCGTAAGTATTTCCCTCAGTTTTTGAGAACCAAGGTATCAATCCAGTAGGAGGCTACGCGCGAGTCCCTCGTACCTTCACAAAACAAATAACTCCTCGCAACCAACGCGATAAGGGGTTGTTAATCCCTTCATGGTCACTTACCAGAGTGAGATCTGATAGATATGATAGGATAATATTTTTGGTATTTTGTGATAAAGATGCAAAGTAAAATAAACTCAAAGTAAAAAAGCAAAAGAAATAACTAAGTATTGGAAGATTAATATGATGAAGATAGACCCGGGGGCCATAGGTTTCACTAGTGGCTTCTCTCGAGAGCATAAGTATTTTACGGTGGGTGAACGAATTACTGTTGAGCAATTGACAGAATTGAGCATAGTTATGAGAATATCTAGGTATGATCATGTATATAGGCATCACGTCCGAGACAAGTAGAACGAGTCCTGCATGCATCTACTACTATTACTCCACTCATCGACCGCGATCCAGCATGCATCTAGAGTATTAAGTTCATGAAAATAGAGTAACGCTTTAAGCAAGATGACATGATGTAGAGGGATAAATTCATGCAATATGATAAAAACCCATCTTGTTATCCTCGATGGCAACAATACAATACGTGCCTTGCTGCCCCTACTATCACTGGGAAAGGACACTGCAAGATTGAACCCAAAGCTAAGCACTTCTCCTATTGCAAGAAAGATCAATCTAGTAGGCCAAACCAAGCTGATAATTCGAAGAGACTTGCAAAGATAACCAATCATACA